>NW_027315106.1:0-73951 GCF_023375885.2 Dermacentor andersoni | reverse complement strand
ACACACGCGAGACAGATAGCGAGTATAGGGCGCGTGAGCCGACTCCGCGCGAGCGGCCACGTTCGCCTGCACTAATTGCCACGGCGCGTGTTTCGCACACCTAGGCTGATGAGGCGGTCGTTGCTGCACATTTACTTAATTCTGATGTAGCGTAAGTTTTAAAAGCAGGCAGCCCTCGTCCGTTTTTTCACATTTTATTTCTTATTTTCGGTCGACGCGCATTTGCGGGTCCCGAGGTGTGCCTCTATGGCTGCTAGAACTAATGTCGTCGGTCGCTGCGTGTGCTAGAATGCCCACTCGGCGGCCGCCCGCACGTATAGAGCAGTGCTCCGGACTGAAATTTAGAGCCGCGTGCTGTCAGCGCCGCATCGCTGTAGCAGTGGCTGGCGAGCGGAAATGCGTTAGCACGTTCACGAAGCAGCAGCGCGTAAGGGAAATTTTACGCTGTTATTACAAATGTAGTGGTAATTTGAAGTGGAAAAAGGAGAGATGCGCGCGGCTCTCCGCATACTGCATAGCGGTTGCGCGCGCGTCCTGCGTAGCTGCCTTCGTACGGGCTGGGCGCGATGGGAGAGGGAGGAGGTCGGAGCGCCGCCAGCACTGCCCTCGCTCTCTTCCGTCCCCTAGAATGCTGAATTTGGCTCGCGCGCGCGTCTTAGGCTGATTTCGCTGACGCTATCTGCGAGGCTACGTAAGCTATCGCGACGAAATTTGACGGTCGTGTGGGCACCAGTCAGCGGTGCCTGCGTGCGAAATTTGAAACGCCTGAGGCGAGCGGAGCATGAGCGCGCCCTGTTTTGCGACTAGTGATCAAGCGAACCGTGTTGGCGTGGCTGAGTTTGAAGTTGTGCGCGCGGTGTGCTTTGCGGCAATGACCAGGGTGCACTTGCAAGCGTAGCCGAGCTAACGGTGAATAGAACGAGTAATCACAATTATGAGAACACAATAAACTTGTTCCTGGGGCGCGACACGAGCAGTGAGTGCGTGCAACATACCACAATAACATTGTTGACACGTTTGTTTTTCCCTTGGCGAGTTGAGCAAAATAAGAAGGGAGGCTGGTTGAACATCAGCCTACGTTGCAGTGTGGAATGCCCAAAAAGAGACAACATAAGAAAAACAAAAGTAAACTCTGCGATTGTGTTGCGAGGCCACTTGTCTTGAACTCAGTGCGTGGCCTAAGCAGGGCTCAGTGCAGCAACCAGCGACTCACTCGCGAAGAGAGGCCGCGCTGCCCGGGAGCCAATCGGCGCGCGTTCATCCTCCTCGCCCTCTTTTTTGCGGCGCGGCTTCGTCGCTCAGTCGCGGCGCAAGGACGCGGCATTCGCTTTCCTGACTCGCTCCGAAGCAGCAGCAACAGCCGAGATGTCTGGACGTGGCAAGGGCGGCAAGGGGCTCGGCAAGGGTGGCGCGAAGCGTCATCGTAAGGTGTTGCGTGACAACATCCAAGGCATCACCAAGCCTGCCATCCGTCGCCTCGCTCGCCGTGGCGGTGTCAAGCGTATCTCCGGCCTGATCTACGAGGAGACACGCGGTGTGCTCAAGGTGTTCCTCGAGAACGTGATTCGGGACGCCGTCACCTACACTGAGCACGCCAAGCGCAAGACCGTGACCGCCATGGACGTTGTGTATGCCCTCAAGCGTCAGGGCCGCACCCTCTACGGTTTCGGAGGCTAAGCAGCGCGCGTGCGCGACGTCGTCTGCAAGCAGCGCATCAGCTCCTCTGAAGAACCCAACAGCCCTCTTCAGGGCTACCCACTTGGTGCTTCGGCAGTGATGCGCAGGATTTGCGATCTCCTGCTCCGTTAACCCTCTTTTGCACGCCATTATCTCGCGTTCGGCCGTACGAGACACGCGCGGTGAACTTGGTCAGGTGAGCGAGCGCAACCGCGTGTATTCATAAGGCGTGGTAGCATAGTTTTTCGCCCTCGCAAGGCGAGCTCTGCTCGATTGCATTTGCGCTCGCCACTGCGTGTTGTGTTGCTGCCATTTCGCCCGCCCTCAGCGTGTCCTAGTTGCGACGTGCCGGTCGTTCGTGCAGCTCAGTTGTCGCCTTTGGTTGGACCCTTGTTGAGCCAGCCAGAGTGGCATGATGATTAAAAGAAAGGTAATCGTAAGCTCGTCGATGCGCATTTTGTCGCTTTGAAGTGGCTCGCTTCTTCTACTCCCTTGGAGAAGAGTATGAGCCGGGCGGCAGCACTCGGTTACATACGCCGAGCGTGGCGGTCAGCGGGCACACTTAAGTTAAGTAAGGCCCCATATTTCACAGCAATAGCTCGTGTGGATATGCAACGAAGCAAAGCACGAGGAAAATATTGCCCGGCACGGGCCAGTGTGTAACAGCTGAAAGCGAGTTTTCTACAGACAGCAGTTATTTGTTCTCTCCAGTGCAAGCGTTAAATGAGCGAGCCTGAGCTGCATTCTGAGCTGCATTCGCACGGCTTCGTTGGTTTGCGTCGGAGAAACAATAATGTGCCAGTCCTCTTGGCCTACGAGCTGAGCGCCCGTCGTGTCCCTCGTCTAGCCTTGTGGTTGTTGCATGCGCGATGGGCGGCCGTGGACTGCCACCGTGCGATTCACAATTGCGTAACTCTTTTGAGCGACGCAAATGAATGGAAAGGTGAGGAGATTAGCTAGGTAGCTGTCGCTAGAACCGGGCTCACTGCGTTGTATTCAAGTGGACGAGGGTGCGCGCGGTAGACACCGAGGGGCGTGCTGTTTTCATTGGTGCTGTTGTCTGTAATACTCGTGCACAGGGGGATTTCTTATGCGCGCGCTATAGGTGATAAGCAGTTGGTTCGAGGTCAATGTGGTTCTTGCAAGCCAATGCACCCCCGAGTCGCCCAAAACAAGAGGAAAATAAAATACAGGAGCAGAGCGGTGAAGTGTGCTTGCCTAGACAGAAATATGCTTTCACAGTGCAGGCTCATTTTCTCTCGTTATTTGTATACGACTCGCTCTTTCGTCATGCGTGCGCGTAGGTGATGCTGGGCGACCTTGTTCGCGCCATATACTTAGATCGGTAAGGAAGCGGGCGCTGGACATGCGCTGCGTTTAAAGAAAACAAACTTTTTCGAGCAACGTATTTGTGCATGCCAAGCGGGAGACGAGCGGCCGCCCGCTTGGCGATTTGAGCGGTGCATCGCGTATTTGTCGAACTCTTCGCCGCCAGATGGAGCCTCCTGTCCTACGTGTGAACATTTGTCCTTTTGGCAGTTTGTGCCACGCGTATTTATGCGCTGTAAGGCGGTTGCGTAATGTCATTGCGTGGAAGCGCCAAAGTGCACAAGACTACCTCTTGCCGCTGCATCCCTGGAAAATCGTAAATGTGAAAGCTGCTGTACAGAAAGATTCCGAATTTGAACCGGCTGCTCCCTCACTCATGTCGCATGTATTGGCACGCGAAGGTAAGAGAAACTGACACGCGCCGGCCGTCGCCATCGCACGGATTTCGCATTCGTGTTGCGTTTAATGAAAGCCAAGCTCGCGCCAATTATTTTACATTTCTCCCACGAAGCCGCCGGGAAATGTGTGCGCCTATGGCCTTGACGTATAGCAAAGCGAGATGATGGCTCAACAGGTAAACAAATGGGGAAGGAGCAGCCGGAGAAAATGTACGGGCCGCTTACTTTGAAGAAACTCGGCACTTTTGGTTATTTCTTTTCTCTTGTTTATGTATGGATTGCGACTGTGAACTCACTGGCATGTGCGTGCAAAGGGAATAGCCGAGGACGAAGCAAGGCGTACACAGTGCGCAATGAGGTCATACGGGTCGTGCGTGTAGCTCGGAGGTGAACTCCAAGTAATGCATCGGAACACACCCAAGAGAAAACAACGGGTTGTCACGAGAGAACTAATGCAGCCATGTAAACGAAGCTTGTTGCATGTGAGAAAAACGTGTGGTGGTGCGGTGACGTTTCTTTTTTTCCTTCCATAATGCACGAGTACTGGCAGGTTAAGAAGTACAAAGTTTCATATCTCAACAATACAAATCGGTACCGCGATCGTGTGAATTGCACACAACAACTAACGCAAGTTCTGTCTAAAAATTTTCATCCCATCGAAAACGCCTCTCATGTCTATGAAGGTATTGTAAAAGTCATACTCACGCATGAATGGTATATCTTATCGAGGCGTATAAATTGTGTTCCCTTTATACATATCGCCTTGTGCAATTAACAGAATTTCCAAATCCGGTTCCATTGCTGCGCGACGGAGCTTTAAAGCGCACACTTGAACTGCTCTTTTTTTTTTTTTTCCTCTCTTCCATTTCACAGTTTTCCACAATCACTGAGAATAATTAAAAAAATGAGGAAGAGCTCGGCATCAGTTGAAAATTGCGCTGTTGCAGGCGCGCGATTTGAACGTTTTCTTTTACACGCAATTAGGCGCACCAAATTCGGTGCGTTAGTTGGCGAGGAAATAGATTTCTGCCGGCGGCTGCCGAGCTGGAGCTTCGCTATAACATGACAACAACGCCGTCGATCCTGTGGCGAAGTTGCGTGCGGGAATGCAATCGAAAAAGCTAGCTGACGAAATGTACGCTCTGTATAGAGCAAAGTGTTGCGTTTGATGATTGTTTGTCAAAACCTTGCAAGTGCGAAAACTGTGTACCGAATACGTGGCACGCGGAAGCCGTGCTTGGGGTCGCGCCTGCGAAGCGTTGGTTGATGCTCCTAACGTGTCTCCTAACGCGCGTTCAACACCTGTCAATATTGTATTCCAAATTCGCTCTTAGAGCGGAAGTACATCGTTTTCTCTGTAACTCTGAAGTGGTGCTGGTAGACCATACGTAAGTTTGTCGTTAATCTTGCGATGCGAATGCGGGCCTCGCGTTCTTCAATGCGTGGACGGGAAAGTGTGGTACTGGCATGTCTGCATATGCGAGAGGGTTTGCTGCCGAGTGCGGCCACACCACGATGTAGTTGCCCCTCGAGAAGGCACCGTGGCGCGCACTTGTAGTTCGTGAAACGAGCAGCAGCATGATCAAAGCAATGCAGTGAACAAGCAATAATGTAGCCTAAACATGCACACCCATCTCCGTCGCGCGCAGATCGCGATAACAGCTCCCATGGCGTTGGGCGTGGAGCGCTAACCACTGTCGAGATTAGTGGTGTGGTCTCACACTCGGCACTGGCAATTCACGACGCGCGGCGGTATAAGCGAGATTGTGGTGTTGGCTGAAACGAAAGAGAACAGCGCAGCATGCTGTCGTGTTTAAACTCAATTAAACCGCCTGCGAATGTGCTTTCCTTAGCCGCGAACAAGGCGCCCGCGCGAAAACGTGCCTCCTCCAGCATCCTGGCGAACGGCGGCGGCGGCGTGCGCCGCACCGCCCGAGACGGCTGCGCTGGCGCTGGCCAATCGGCGGGTGAGTTGGAGAGGAGAAGAGTAGTGCGGCGAAGCACGACGCGCGCGGCGCAGGGGTCATTTTCACTCCGGCAGTCGACGACTTCGGACGCTCGCTCCGTTCGCCATGGCCAGGACCAAGCAAACCGCCCGTAAGAGCACCGGTGGGAAGGCTCCGCGTAAGCAGCTTGCTACCAAGGCTGCTCGCAAGAGTGCACCTGCCACAGGTGGGGTTAAGAAACCGCATCGGTACAGGCCTGGGACCGTGGCCCTTCGTGAAATTCGCCGCTACCAGAAGTCGACCGAACTTCTCATCCGCAAGCTGCCGTTCCAGCGCTTGGTGAGGGAAATCGCTCAGGATTTCAAGACCGACCTCCGATTCCAGAGTTCGGCTGTGATGGCCCTTCAGGAGGCCAGCGAGGCCTACCTGGTCGGTCTCTTCGAGGACACCAACCTGTGCGCCATCCACGCCAAGCGCGTTACCATCATGCCGAAGGACATCCAGCTGGCCCGGCGCATCCGTGGCGAGCGCGCCTAAGTTCGGTTCGGCCGCTGTCTGCGCCGCAGCCTCGGTCAGGCAAGCAACACAAAACGGTCCTTCTCAGGACCACCTACATGTTTGCTTCGGCCACGGGAGCACGCGAGACCACGTACTCCAACCGTACCCTCTCGGTCTGTCTGTTTTGTTGTTATTTTTTATTATCAATATTTTTTCTCTGTGTGTGTGTCTGTGGTGAGCTGCCGGTGCGAGGTGGTGCCTCGTTTCGGATGCATATGGTAAGTATTGCGCGCGCTCGAGCAAGACGAGAGAGAGGAAAAAAAAAAAGAAACAAAATGCGCGTTCGTTGCAAAACGGTTCGCGCATTCATGCGAAGAAGCCGCGCACGAAGACGAAATTAATGCGGCCGATGTTGCGTGCAAGCTTTTGTGTATTGGTATGCCATGCATGCGTTTGTTCACGTTCCTCATGCATACCTGCCTGGCTCATAAGTGCATGCTGGTTGCGGATATGGGCCATTTTTTGTTTGTTTTCAAGGGCCCGATCGCCTATCACATTCCACTACGCGAATCGTACGCTACTTGCAGTGAGGCTCGTCCCTGTGCGCCCCCGGACACCCTGAAGCTCGCTTTCTATCTACATTCGTGCACTGACATGCCAGCTAGCTAGCAGCAGCGTCAGTTCAACAGGCACGGTTGCGCTAATTCAAACAGAGGGAAACGGGCGCAGAGAACGGGATTGCCAAGCAAAACCCTGCCGTCACACGCATTTCGGTGGTCCTGACAAGGACCGTTGGGTTGTGCGACGAGCGCGACTGTAGTCCGGCGGCTGGGAGCTGCTCGCTTACGCCTTCTTCTCGGTCTTCTTTGGGAGAAGCACAGCTTGGATGTTGGGCAAGACGCCGCCCTGCGCGATCGTCACGCCGGAGAGCAGCTTGTTCAGCTCCTCGTCGTTGCGGATGGCGAGCTGCAGGTGGCGGGGGATGATCCTGGTCTTCTTGTTGTCACGAGCCGCGTTGCCAGCGAGCTCGAGCACTTCGGCAGCCAGGTACTCGAGGACGGCCGCGAGGTAGACGGGAGCGCCCGCTCCGACGCGCTCGGCGTAGTTTCCCTTGCGCAGGAGACGGTGGATACGGCCCACGGGGAACTGGAGACCCGCGCGGCTGGAACGCGTCTTGCTCTTGCCCTTCGCCTTGCCGCCTTTGCCGCGTCCGGACATGCTGGTGCTGCTGATGCGTAGAGTGAGACAGAGAAACGCACGACTGACGCAGTCGCGATCTGTGAGCGATTTGAGCCGTGCTCGTAGTGCCTTCGCCGCTGTCGCCGCCGCCGGTCCCAAAGGAAAGCGCGAGGGAAAGGGAGAGAGGCCGCGTGGACCAATGGCGCGCGCGGATATGCGAGGTCGCGTGAACACCACCCTCCCGCGATAAAAACGGGGCGCGCGCGACCGGTCGCGCGTATTCCGATCTCGTTTGCTCGGCTACTCACAACGGTGCGATGCCTCCCCAGCCCAGCGGTAAGGCCGTGAAGAAGGCCGGCAAGGCGCAGAAGAACGTGCGCGCCACCGACAAGAAGAAGAAGAAGCGCCGCAGGAAGGAGAGCTTCTCCATCTATATCTACAAGGTGCTGAAGCAGGTGCACCCGGACACTGGAGTCTCCAGCAAGGCCATGTCTATCATGAACAGCTTCGTGAACGACATCTTCGAGCGTATCGCCGCGGAGTCGTCCCGTCTGGCTCACTACAACAAGCGCTCGACCATCACGAGCCGGGAGATCCAGACTGCCGTGCGTCTGCTGTTGCCCGGCGAGCTGGCCAAACACGCCGTGTCCGAGGGCACCAAAGCCGTCACCAAGTACACCAGCTCCAAGTAGGCGACCGAGCGCTCGTCCGCCCAGCCCACACCCAACGGCTCTTCTCAGAGCCACCCAAAGTGTCTGCATTGGCATTGGGATGTAGTGAGAATCTCGACGATTCCGTCCGTTCCCTCTGTTCGACGCTTCCTCGTTTAGAAAAAAAACCCGACGCGCGCTGTCGGACAACGCGTTCTCATTGCGACAGCGCGTGTGCTAAAAGTTTCGTAGCAGAAACGCACAGAACGCCAGGCGCTCAGCACAACAACACAAACAAAGCGAGTATAGGGCGCGTGAGCCGACTCCGCGCGAGCGGCCACGTTCGCCTGCACTAATTGCCACGGCGCGTGTTTCGCACACCTAGGCTGATGAGGCGGTCGTTGCTGCACATTTACTTAATTCTGATGTAGCGTAAGTTTTAAAAGCAGGCAGCCCTCGTCCGTTTTTTCACATTTTATTTCTTATTTTCGGTCGACGCGCATTTGCGGGTCCCGAGGTGTGCCTCTATGGCTGCTAGAACTAATGTCGTCGGTCGCTGCGTGTGCTAGAATGCCCACTCGGCGGCCGCCCGCACGTATAGAGCAGTGCTCCGGACTGAAATTTAGAGCCGCGTGCTGTCAGCGCCGCATCGCTGTAGCAGTGGCTGGCGAGCGGAAATGCGTTAGCACGTTCACGAAGCAGCAGCGCGTAAGGGAAATTTTACGCTGTTATTACAAATGTAGTGGTAATTTGAAGTGGAAAAAGGAGAGATGCGCGCGGCTCTCCGCATACTGCATAGCGGTTGCGCGCGCGTCCTGCGTAGCTGCCTTCGTACGGGCTGGGCGCGATGGGAGAGGGAGGAGGTCGGAGCGCCGCCAGCACTGCCCTCGCTCTCTTCCGTCCCCTAGAATGCTGAATTTGGCTCGCGCGCGCGTCTTAGGCTGATTTCGCTGACGCTATCTGCGAGGCTACGTAAGCTATCGCGACGAAATTTGACGGTCGTGTGGGCACCAGTCAGCGGTGCCTGCGTGCGAAATTTGAAACGCCTGAGGCGAGCGGAGCATGAGCGCGCCCTGTTTTGCGACTAGTGATCAAGCGAACCGTGTTGGCGTGGCTGAGTTTGAAGTTGTGCGCGCGGTGTGCTTTGCGGCAATGACCAGGGTGCACTTGCAAGCGTAGCCGAGCTAACGGTGAATAGAACGAGTAATCACAATTATGAGAACACAATAAACTTGTTCCTGGGGCGCGACACGAGCAGTGAGTGCGTGCAACATACCACAATAACATTGTTGACACGTTTGTTTTTCCCTTGGCGAGTTGAGCAAAATAAGAAGGGAGGCTGGTTGAACATCAGCCTACGTTGCAGTGTGGAATGCCCAAAAAGAGACAACATAAGAAAAACAAAAGTAAACTCTGCGATTGTGTTGCGAGGCCACTTGTCTTGAACTCAGTGCGTGGCCTAAGCAGGGCTCAGTGCAGCAACCAGCGACTCACTCGCGAAGAGAGGCCGCGCTGCCCGGGAGCCAATCGGCGCGCGTTCATCCTCCTCGCCCTCTTTTTTGCGGCGCGGCTTCGTCGCTCAGTCGCGGCGCAAGGACGCGGCATTCGCTTTCCTGACTCGCTCCGAAGCAGCAGCAACAGCCGAGATGTCTGGACGTGGCAAGGGCGGCAAGGGGCTCGGCAAGGGTGGCGCGAAGCGTCATCGTAAGGTGTTGCGTGACAACATCCAAGGCATCACCAAGCCTGCCATCCGTCGCCTCGCTCGCCGTGGCGGTGTCAAGCGTATCTCCGGCCTGATCTACGAGGAGACACGCGGTGTGCTCAAGGTGTTCCTCGAGAACGTGATTCGGGACGCCGTCACCTACACTGAGCACGCCAAGCGCAAGACCGTGACCGCCATGGACGTTGTGTATGCCCTCAAGCGTCAGGGCCGCACCCTCTACGGTTTCGGAGGCTAAGCAGCGCGCGTGCGCGACGTCGTCTGCAAGCAGCGCATCAGCTCCTCTGAAGAACCCAACAGCCCTCTTCAGGGCTACCCACTTGGTGCTTCGGCAGTGATGCGCAGGATTTGCGATCTCCTGCTCCGTTAACCCTCTTTTGCACGCCATTATCTCGCGTTCGGCCGTACGAGACACGCGCGGTGAACTTGGTCAGGTGAGCGAGCGCAACCGCGTGTATTCATAAGGCGTGGTAGCATAGTTTTTCGCCCTCGCAAGGCGAGCTCTGCTCGATTGCATTTGCGCTCGCCACTGCGTGTTGTGTTGCTGCCATTTCGCCCGCCCTCAGCGTGTCCTAGTTGCGACGTGCCGGTCGTTCGTGCAGCTCAGTTGTCGCCTTTGGTTGGACCCTTGTTGAGCCAGCCAGAGTGGCATGATGATTAAAAGAAAGGTAATCGTAAGCTCGTCGATGCGCATTTTGTCGCTTTGAAGTGGCTCGCTTCTTCTACTCCCTTGGAGAAGAGTATGAGCCGGGCGGCAGCACTCGGTTACATACGCCGAGCGTGGCGGTCAGCGGGCACACTTAAGTTAAGTAAGGCCCCATATTTCACAGCAATAGCTCGTGTGGATATGCAACGAAGCAAAGCACGAGGAAAATATTGCCCGGCACGGGCCAGTGTGTAACAGCTGAAAGCGAGTTTTCTACAGACAGCAGTTATTTGTTCTCTCCAGTGCAAGCGTTAAATGAGCGAGCCTGAGCTGCATTCTGAGCTGCATTCGCACGGCTTCGTTGGTTTGCGTCGGAGAAACAATAATGTGCCAGTCCTCTTGGCCTACGAGCTGAGCGCCCGTCGTGTCCCTCGTCTAGCCTTGTGGTTGTTGCATGCGCGATGGGCGGCCGTGGACTGCCACCGTGCGATTCACAATTGCGTAACTCTTTTGAGCGACGCAAATGAATGGAAAGGTGAGGAGATTAGCTAGGTAGCTGTCGCTAGAACCGGGCTCACTGCGTTGTATTCAAGTGGACGAGGGTGCGCGCGGTAGACACCGAGGGGCGTGCTGTTTTCATTGGTGCTGTTGTCTGTAATACTCGTGCACAGGGGGATTTCTTATGCGCGCGCTATAGGTGATAAGCAGTTGGTTCGAGGTCAATGTGGTTCTTGCAAGCCAATGCACCCCCGAGTCGCCCAAAACAAGAGGAAAATAAAATACAGGAGCAGAGCGGTGAAGTGTGCTTGCCTAGACAGAAATATGCTTTCACAGTGCAGGCTCATTTTCTCTCGTTATTTGTATACGACTCGCTCTTTCGTCATGCGTGCGCGTAGGTGATGCTGGGCGACCTTGTTCGCGCCATATACTTAGATCGGTAAGGAAGCGGGCGCTGGACATGCGCTGCGTTTAAAGAAAACAAACTTTTTCGAGCAACGTATTTGTGCATGCCAAGCGGGAGACGAGCGGCCGCCCGCTTGGCGATTTGAGCGGTGCATCGCGTATTTGTCGAACTCTTCGCCGCCAGATGGAGCCTCCTGTCCTACGTGTGAACATTTGTCCTTTTGGCAGTTTGTGCCACGCGTATTTATGCGCTGTAAGGCGGTTGCGTAATGTCATTGCGTGGAAGCGCCAAAGTGCACAAGACTACCTCTTGCCGCTGCATCCCTGGAAAATCGTAAATGTGAAAGCTGCTGTACAGAAAGATTCCGAATTTGAACCGGCTGCTCCCTCACTCATGTCGCATGTATTGGCACGCGAAGGTAAGAGAAACTGACACGCGCCGGCCGTCGCCATCGCACGGATTTCGCATTCGTGTTGCGTTTAATGAAAGCCAAGCTCGCGCCAATTATTTTACATTTCTCCCACGAAGCCGCCGGGAAATGTGTGCGCCTATGGCCTTGACGTATAGCAAAGCGAGATGATGGCTCAACAGGTAAACAAATGGGGAAGGAGCAGCCGGAGAAAATGTACGGGCCGCTTACTTTGAAGAAACTCGGCACTTTTGGTTATTTCTTTTCTCTTGTTTATGTATGGATTGCGACTGTGAACTCACTGGCATGTGCGTGCAAAGGGAATAGCCGAGGACGAAGCAAGGCGTACACAGTGCGCAATGAGGTCATACGGGTCGTGCGTGTAGCTCGGAGGTGAACTCCAAGTAATGCATCGGAACACACCCAAGAGAAAACAACGGGTTGTCACGAGAGAACTAATGCAGCCATGTAAACGAAGCTTGTTGCATGTGAGAAAAACGTGTGGTGGTGCGGTGACGTTTCTTTTTTTCCTTCCATAATGCACGAGTACTGGCAGGTTAAGAAGTACAAAGTTTCATATCTCAACAATACAAATCGGTACCGCGATCGTGTGAATTGCACACAACAACTAACGCAAGTTCTGTCTAAAAATTTTCATCCCATCGAAAACGCCTCTCATGTCTATGAAGGTATTGTAAAAGTCATACTCACGCATGAATGGTATATCTTATCGAGGCGTATAAATTGTGTTCCCTTTATACATATCGCCTTGTGCAATTAACAGAATTTCCAAATCCGGTTCCATTGCTGCGCGACGGAGCTTTAAAGCGCACACTTGAACTGCTCTTTTTTTTTTTTTTCCTCTCTTCCATTTCACAGTTTTCCACAATCACTGAGAATAATTAAAAAAATGAGGAAGAGCTCGGCATCAGTTGAAAATTGCGCTGTTGCAGGCGCGCGATTTGAACGTTTTCTTTTACACGCAATTAGGCGCACCAAATTCGGTGCGTTAGTTGGCGAGGAAATAGATTTCTGCCGGCGGCTGCCGAGCTGGAGCTTCGCTATAACATGACAACAACGCCGTCGATCCTGTGGCGAAGTTGCGTGCGGGAATGCAATCGAAAAAGCTAGCTGACGAAATGTACGCTCTGTATAGAGCAAAGTGTTGCGTTTGATGATTGTTTGTCAAAACCTTGCAAGTGCGAAAACTGTGTACCGAATACGTGGCACGCGGAAGCCGTGCTTGGGGTCGCGCCTGCGAAGCGTTGGTTGATGCTCCTAACGTGTCTCCTAACGCGCGTTCAACACCTGTCAATATTGTATTCCAAATTCGCTCTTAGAGCGGAAGTACATCGTTTTCTCTGTAACTCTGAAGTGGTGCTGGTAGACCATACGTAAGTTTGTCGTTAATCTTGCGATGCGAATGCGGGCCTCGCGTTCTTCAATGCGTGGACGGGAAAGTGTGGTACTGGCATGTCTGCATATGCGAGAGGGTTTGCTGCCGAGTGCGGCCACACCACGATGTAGTTGCCCCTCGAGAAGGCACCGTGGCGCGCACTTGTAGTTCGTGAAACGAGCAGCAGCATGATCAAAGCAATGCAGTGAACAAGCAATAATGTAGCCTAAACATGCACACCCATCTCCGTCGCGCGCAGATCGCGATAACAGCTCCCATGGCGTTGGGCGTGGAGCGCTAACCACTGTCGAGATTAGTGGTGTGGTCTCACACTCGGCACTGGCAATTCACGACGCGCGGCGGTATAAGCGAGATTGTGGTGTTGGCTGAAACGAAAGAGAACAGCGCAGCATGCTGTCGTGTTTAAACTCAATTAAACCGCCTGCGAATGTGCTTTCCTTAGCCGCGAACAAGGCGCCCGCGCGAAAACGTGCCTCCTCCAGCATCCTGGCGAACGGCGGCGGCGGCGTGCGCCGCACCGCCCGAGACGGCTGCGCTGGCGCTGGCCAATCGGCGGGTGAGTTGGAGAGGAGAAGAGTAGTGCGGCGAAGCACGACGCGCGCGGCGCAGGGGTCATTTTCACTCCGGCAGTCGACGACTTCGGACGCTCGCTCCGTTCGCCATGGCCAGGACCAAGCAAACCGCCCGTAAGAGCACCGGTGGGAAGGCTCCGCGTAAGCAGCTTGCTACCAAGGCTGCTCGCAAGAGTGCACCTGCCACAGGTGGGGTTAAGAAACCGCATCGGTACAGGCCTGGGACCGTGGCCCTTCGTGAAATTCGCCGCTACCAGAAGTCGACCGAACTTCTCATCCGCAAGCTGCCGTTCCAGCGCTTGGTGAGGGAAATCGCTCAGGATTTCAAGACCGACCTCCGATTCCAGAGTTCGGCTGTGATGGCCCTTCAGGAGGCCAGCGAGGCCTACCTGGTCGGTCTCTTCGAGGACACCAACCTGTGCGCCATCCACGCCAAGCGCGTTACCATCATGCCGAAGGACATCCAGCTGGCCCGGCGCATCCGTGGCGAGCGCGCCTAAGTTCGGTTCGGCCGCTGTCTGCGCCGCAGCCTCGGTCAGGCAAGCAACACAAAACGGTCCTTCTCAGGACCACCTACATGTTTGCTTCGGCCACGGGAGCACGCGAGACCACGTACTCCAACCGTACCCTCTCGGTCTGTCTGTTTTGTTGTTATTTTTTATTATCAATATTTTTTCTCTGTGTGTGTGTCTGTGGTGAGCTGCCGGTGCGAGGTGGTGCCTCGTTTCGGATGCATATGGTAAGTATTGCGCGCGCTCGAGCAAGACGAGAGAGAGGAAAAAAAAAAAGAAACAAAATGCGCGTTCGTTGCAAAACGGTTCGCGCATTCATGCGAAGAAGCCGCGCACGAAGACGAAATTAATGCGGCCGATGTTGCGTGCAAGCTTTTGTGTATTGGTATGCCATGCATGCGTTTGTTCACGTTCCTCATGCATACCTGCCTGGCTCATAAGTGCATGCTGGTTGCGGATATGGGCCATTTTTTGTTTGTTTTCAAGGGCCCGATCGCCTATCACATTCCACTACGCGAATCGTACGCTACTTGCAGTGAGGCTCGTCCCTGTGCGCCCCCGGACACCCTGAAGCTCGCTTTCTATCTACATTCGTGCACTGACATGCCAGCTAGCTAGCAGCAGCGTCAGTTCAACAGGCACGGTTGCGCTAATTCAAACAGAGGGAAACGGGCGCAGAGAACGGGATTGCCAAGCAAAACCCTGCCGTCACACGCATTTCGGTGGTCCTGACAAGGACCGTTGGGTTGTGCGACGAGCGCGACTGTAGTCCGGCGGCTGGGAGCTGCTCGCTTACGCCTTCTTCTCGGTCTTCTTTGGGAGAAGCACAGCTTGGATGTTGGGCAAGACGCCGCCCTGCGCGATCGTCACGCCGGAGAGCAGCTTGTTCAGCTCCTCGTCGTTGCGGATGGCGAGCTGCAGGTGGCGGGGGATGATCCTGGTCTTCTTGTTGTCACGAGCCGCGTTGCCAGCGAGCTCGAGCACTTCGGCAGCCAGGTACTCGAGGACGGCCGCGAGGTAGACGGGAGCGCCCGCTCCGACGCGCTCGGCGTAGTTTCCCTTGCGCAGGAGACGGTGGATACGGCCCACGGGGAACTGGAGACCCGCGCGGCTGGAACGCGTCTTGCTCTTGCCCTTCGCCTTGCCGCCTTTGCCGCGTCCGGACATGCTGGTGCTGCTGATGCGTAGAGTGAGACAGAGAAACGCACGACTGACGCAGTCGCGATCTGTGAGCGATTTGAGCCGTGCTCGTAGTGCCTTCGCCGCTGTCGCCGCCGCCGGTCCCAAAGGAAAGCGCGAGGGAAAGGGAGAGAGGCCGCGCGGACCAATGGCGCGCGCGGATATGCGAGGTCGCGTGAACACCACCCTCCCGCGATAAAAACGGGGCGCGCGCGACCGGTCGCGCGTATTCCGATCTCGTTTGCTCGGCTACTCACAACGGTGCGATGCCTCCCCAGCCCAGCGGTAAGGCCGTGAAGAAGGCCGGCAAGGCGCAGAAGAACGTGCGCGCCACCGACAAGAAGAAGAAGAAGCGCCGCAGGAAGGAGAGCTTCTCCATCTATATCTACAAGGTGCTGAAGCAGGTGCACCCGGACACTGGAGTCTCCAGCAAGGCCATGTCTATCATGAACAGCTTCGTGAACGACATCTTCGAGCGTATCGCCGCGGAGTCGTCCCGTCTGGCTCACTACAACAAGCGCTCGACCATCACGAGCCGGGAGATCCAGACTGCCGTGCGTCTGCTGTTGCCCGGCGAGCTGGCCAAACACGCCGTGTCCGAGGGCACCAAAGCCGTCACCAAGTACACCAGCTCCAAGTAGGCGACCGAGCGCTCGTCCGCCCAGCCCACACCCAACGGCTCTTCTCAGAGCCACCCAAAGTGTCTGCATTGGCATTGGGATGTAGTGAGAATCTCGACGATTCCGTCCGTTCCCTCTGTTCGACGCTTCCTCGTTTAGAAAAAAAACCCGACGCGCGCTGTCGGACAACGCGTTCTCATTGCGACAGCGCGTGTGCTAAAAGTTTCGTAGCAGAAACGCACAGAACGCCAGGCGCTCAGCACAACAACACAAACAAAGCGAGTATAGGGCGCGTGAGCCGACTCCGCGCGAGCGGCCACGTTCGCCTGCACTAATTGCCACGGCGCGTGTTTCGCACACCTAGGCTGATGAGGCGGTCGTTGCTGCACATTTACTTAATTCTGATGTAGCGTAAGTTTTAAAAGCAGGCAGCCCTCGTCCGTTTTTTCACATTTTATTTCTTATTTTCGGTCGACGCGCATTTGCGGGTCCCGAGGTGTGCCTCTATGGCTGCTAGAACTAATGTCGTCGGTCGCTGCGTGTGCTAGAATGCCCACTCGGCGGCCGGCCGCACGTATAGAGCAGTGCTCCGGACTGAAATTTAGAGCCGCGTGCTGTCAGCGCCGCATCGCTGTAGCAGTGGCTGGCGAGCGGAAATGCGTTAGCACGTTCACGAAGCAGCAGCGCGTAAGGGAAATTTTACGCTGTTATTACAAATGTAGTGGTAATTTGAAGTGGAAAAAGGAGAGATGCGCGCGGCTCTCCGCATACTGCATAGCGGTTGCGCGCGCGTCCTGCGTAGCTGCCTTCGTACGGGCTGGGCGCGATGGGAGAGGGAGGAGGTCGGAGCGCCGCCAGCACTGCCCTCGCTCTCTTCCGTCCCCTAGAATGCTGAATTTGGCTCGCGCGCGCGTCTTAGGCTGATTTCGCTGACGCTATCTGCGAGGCTACGTAAGCTATCGCGACGAAATTTGACGGTCGTGTGGGCACCAGTCAGCGGTGCCTGCGTGCGAAATTTGAAACGCCTGAGGCGAGCGGAGCATGAGCGCGCCCTGTTTTGCGACTAGTGATCAAGCGAACCGTGTTGGCGTGGCTGAGTTTGAAGTTGTGCGCGCGGTGTGCTTTGCGGCAATGACCAGGGTGCACTTGCAAGCGTAGCCGAGCTAACGGTGAATAGAACGAGTAATCACAATTATGAGAACACAATAAACTTGTTCCTGGGGCGCGACACGAGCAGTGAGTGCGTGCAACATACCACAATAACATTGTTGACACGTTTGTTTTTCCCTTGGCGAGTTGAGCAAAATAAGAAGGGAGGCTGGTTGAACATCAGCCTACGTTGCAGTGTGGAATGCCCAAAAAGAGACAACATAAGAAAAACAAAAGTAAACTCTGCGATTGTGTTGCGAGGCCACTTGTCTTGAACTCAGTGCGTGGCCTAAGCAGGGCTCAGTGCAGCAACCAGCGACTCACTCGCGAAGAGAGGCCGCGCTGCCCGGGAGCCAATCGGCGCGCGTTCATCCTCCTCGCCCTCTTTTTTGCGGCGCGGCTTCGTCGCTCAGTCGCGGCGCAAGGACGCGGCATTCGCTTTCCTGACTCGCTCCGAAGCAGCAGCAACAGCCGAGATGTCTGGACGTGGCAAGGGCGGCAAGGGGCTCGGCAAGGGTGGCGCGAAGCGTCATCGTAAGGTGTTGCGTGACAACATCCAAGGCATCACCAAGCCTGCCATCCGTCGCCTCGCTCGCCGTGGCGGTGTCAAGCGTATCTCCGGCCTGATCTACGAGGAGACACGCGGTGTGCTCAAGGTGTTCCTCGAGAACGTGATTCGGGACGCCGTCACCTACACTGAGCACGCCAAGCGCAAGACCGTGACCGCCATGGACGTTGTGTATGCCCTCAAGCGTCAGGGCCGCACCCTCTACGGTTTCGGAGGCTAAGCAGCGCGCGTGCGCGACGTCGTCTGCAAGCAGCGCATCAGCTCCTCTGAAGAACCCAACAGCCCTCTTCAGGGCTACCCACTTGGTGCTTCGGCAGTGATGCGCAGGATTTGCGATCTCCTGCTCCGTTAACCCTCTTTTGCACGCCATTATCTCGCGTTCGGCCGTACGAGACACGCGCGGTGAACTTGGTCAGGTGAGCGAGCGCAACCGCGTGTATTCATAAGGCGTGGTAGCATAGTTTTTCGCCCTCGCAAGGCGAGCTCTGCTCGATTGCATTTGCGCTCGCCACTGCGTGTTGTGTTGCTGCCATTTCGCCCGCCCTCAGCGTGTCCTAGTTGCGACGTGCCGGTCGTTCGTGCAGCTCAGTTGTCGCCTTTGGTTGGACCCTTGTTGAGCCAGCCAGAGTGGCATGATGATTAAAAGAAAGGTAATCGTAAGCTCGTCGATGCGCATTTTGTCGCTTTGAAGTGGCTCGCTTCTTCTACTCCCTTGGAGAAGAGTATGAGCCGGGCGGCAGCACTCGGTTACATACGCCGAGCGTGGCGGTCAGCGGGCACACTTAAGTTAAGTAAGGCCCCATATTTCACAGCAATAGCTCGTGTGGATATGCAACGAAGCAAAGCACGAGGAAAATATTGCCCGGCACGGGCCAGTGTGTAACAGCTGAAAGCGAGTTTTCTACAGACAGCAGTTATTTGTTCTCTCCAGTGCAAGCGTTAAATGAGCGAGCCTGAGCTGCATTCTGAGCTGCATTCGCACGGCTTCGTTGGTTTGCGTCGGAGAAACAATAATGTGCCAGTCCTCTTGGCCTACGAGCTGAGCGCCCGTCGTGTCCCTCGTCTAGCCTTGTGGTTGTTGCATGCGCGATGGGCGGCCGTGGACTGCCACCGTGCGATTCACAATTGCGTAACTCTTTTGAGCGACGCAAATGAATGGAAAGGTGAGGATCTGTCTCGCGTGTGTTTCGCTAGAACCGGGCTCACTGCGTTGTATTCAAGTGGACGAGGGTGCGCGCGGTAGACACCGAGGGGCGTGCTGTTTTCATTGGTGCTGTTGTCTGTAATACTCGTGCACAGGGGGATTTCTTATGCGCGCGCTATAGGTGATAAGCAGTTGGTTCGAGGTCAATGTGGTTCTTGCAAGCCAATGCACCCCCGAGTCGCCCAAAACAAGAGGAAAATAAAATACAGGAGCAGAGCGGTGAAGTGTGCTTGCCTAGACAGAAATATGCTTTCACAGTGCAGGCTCATTTTCTCTCGTTATTTGTATACGACTCGCTCTTTCGTCATGCGTGCGCGTAGGTGATGCTGGGCGACCTTGTTCGCGCCATATACTTAGATCGGTAAGGAAGCGGGCGCTGGACATGCGCTGCGTTTAAAGAAAACAAACTTTTTCGAGCAACGTATTTGTGCATGCCAAGCGGGAGACGAGCGGCCGCCCGCTTGGCGATTTGAGCGGTGCATCGCGTATTTGTCGAACTCTTCGCCGCCAGATGGAGCCTCCTGTCCTACGTGTGAACATTTGTCCTTTTGGCAGTTTGTGCCACGCGTATTTATGCGCTGTAAGGCGGTTGCGTAATGTCATTGCGTGGAAGCGCCAAAGTGCACAAGACTACCTCTTGCCGCTGCATCCCTGGAAAATCGTAAATGTGAAAGCTGCTGTACAGAAAGATTCCGAATTTGAACCGGCTGCTCCCTCACTCATGTCGCATGTATTGGCACGCGAAGGTAAGAGAAACTGACACGCGCCGGCCGTCGCCATCGCACGGATTTCGCATTCGTGTTGCGTTTAATGAAAGCCAAGCTCGCGCCAATTATTTTACATTTCTCCCACGAAGCCGCCGGGAAATGTGTGCGCCTATGGCCTTGACGTATAGCAAAGCGAGATGATGGCTCAACAGGTAAACAAATGGGGAAGGAGCAGCCGGAGAAAATGTACGGGCCGCTTACTTTGAAGAAACTCGGCACTTTTGGTTATTTCTTTTCTCTTGTTTATGTATGGATTGCTACTGTGAACTCACTGGCATGTGCGTGCAAAGGGAATAGCCGAGGACGAAGCAAGGCGTACACAGTGCGCAATGAGGTCATACGGGTCGTGCGTGTAGCTCGGAGGTGAACTCCAAGTAATGCATCGGAACACACCCAAGAGAAAACAACGGGTTGTCACGAGAGAACTAATGCAGCCATGTAAACGAAGCTTGTTGCATGTGAGAAAAACGTGTGGTGGTGCGGTGACGTTTCTTTTTTTCCTTCCATAATGCACGAGTACTGGCAGGTTAAGAAGTACAAAGTTTCATATCTCAACAATACAAATCGGTACCGCGATCGTGTGAATTGCACACAACAACTAACGCAAGTTCTGTCTAAAAATTTTCATCCCATCGAAAACGCCTCTCATGTCTATGAAGGTATTGTAAAAGTCATACTCACGCATGAATGGTATATCTTATCGAGGCGTATAAATTGTGTTCCCTTTATACATATCGCCTTGTGCAATTAACAGAATTTCCAAATCCGGTTCCATTGCTGCGCGACGGAGCTTTAAAGCGCACACTTGAACTGCTCTTTTTTTTTTTCCTCTCTTCCATTTCACAGTTTTCCACAATCACTGAGAATAATTAAAAAAATGAGGAAGAGCTCGGCATCAGTTGAAAATTGCGCTGTTGCAGGCGCGCGATTTGAACGTTTTCTTTTACACGCAATTAGGCGCACCAAATTCGGTGCGTTAGTTGGCGAGGAAATAGATTTCTGCCGGCGGCTGCCGAGCTGGAGCTTCGCTATAACATGACAACAACGCCGTCGATCCTGTGGCGAAGTTGCGTGCGGGAATGCAATCGAAAAAGCTAGCTGACGAAATGTACGCTCTGTATAGAGCAAAGTGTTGCGTTTGATGATTGTTTGTCAAAACCTTGCAAGTGCGAAAACTGTGTACCGAATACGTGGCACGCGGAAGCCGTGCTTGGGGTCGCGCCTGCGAAGCGTTGGTTGATGCTCCTAACGTGTCTCCTAACGCGCGTTCAACACCTGTCAATATTGTATTCCAAATTCGCTCTTAGAGCGGAAGTACATCGTTTTCTCTGTAACTCTGAAGTGGTGCTGGTAGACCATACGTAAGTTTGTCGTTAATCTTGCGATGCGAATGCGGGCCTCGCGTTCTTCAATGCGTGGACGGGAAAGTGTAGGTACTGGCATGTCTGCATATGCGAGAGGGTTTGCTGCCGAGTGCGGCCACACCACGATGTAGTTGCCCCTCGAGAAGGCACCGTGGCGCGCACTTGTAGTTCGTGAAACGAGCAGCAGCATGATCAAAGCAATGCAGTGAACAAGCAATAATGTAGCCTAAACATGCACACCCATCTCCGTCGCGCGCAGATCGCGATAACAGCTCCCATGGCGTTGGGCGTGGAGCGCTAACCACTGTCGAGATTAGTGGTGTGGTCTCACACTCGGCACTGGCAATTCACGACGCGCGGCGGTATAAGCGAGATTGTGGTGTTGGCTGAAACGAAAGAGAACAGCGCAGCATGCTGTCGTGTTTAAACTCAATTAAACCGCCTGCGAATGTGCTTTCCTTAGCCGCGAACAAGGCGCCCGCGCGAAAACGTGCCTCCTCCAGCATCCTGGCGAACGGCGGCGGCGGCGTGCGCCGCACCGCCCGAGACGGCTGCGCTGGCGCTGGCCAATCGGCGGGTGAGTTGGAGAGGAGAAGAGTAGTGCGGCGAAGCACGACGCGCGCGGCGCAGGGGTCATTTTCACTCCGGCAGTCGACGACTTCGGACGCTCGCTCCGTTCGCCATGGCCAGGACCAAGCAAACCGCCCGTAAGAGCACCGGTGGGAAGGCTCCGCGTAAGCAGCTTGCTACCAAGGCTGCTCGCAAGAGTGCACCTGCCACAGGTGGGGTTAAGAAACCGCATCGGTACAGGCCTGGGACCGTGGCCCTTCGTGAAATTCGCCGCTACCAGAAGTCGACCGAACTTCTCATCCGCAAGCTGCCGTTCCAGCGCTTGGTGAGGGAAATCGCTCAGGATTTCAAGACCGACCTCCGATTCCAGAGTTCGGCTGTGATGGCCCTTCAGGAGGCCAGCGAGGCCTACCTGGTCGGTCTCTTCGAGGACACCAACCTGTGCGCCATCCACGCCAAGCGCGTTACCATCATGCCGAAGGACATCCAGCTGGCCCGGCGCATCCGTGGCGAGCGCGCCTAAGTTCGGTTCGGCCGCTGTCTGCGCCGCAGCCTCGGTCAGGCAAGCAACACAAAACGGTCCTTCTCAGGACCACCTACATGTTTGCTTCGGCCACGGGAGCACGCGAGACCACGTACTCCAACCGTACCCTCTCGGTCTGTTGTTTTGTTGTTATTTTTTATTATCAATATTTTTTCTCTGTGTGTGTGTCTGTGGTGAGCTGCCGGTGCGAGGTGGTGCCTCGTTTCGGATGCATATGGTAAGTATTGCGCGCGCTCGAGCAAGACGAGAGAGAGGAAAAAAAAAAAGAAACAAAATGCGCGTTCGTTGCAAAACGGTTCGCGCATTCATGCGAAGAAGCCGCGCACGAAGACGAAATTAATGCGGCCGATGTTGCGTGCAAGCTTTTGTGTATTGGTATGCCATGCATGCGTTTGTTCACGTTCCTCATGCATACCTGCCTGGCTCATAAGTGCATGCTGGTTGCGGATATGGGCCATTTTTTGTTTGTTTTCAAGGGCCCGATCGCCTATCACATTCCACTACGCGAATCGTACGCTACTTGCAGTGAGGCTCGTCCCTGTGCGCCCCCGGACACCCTGAAGCTCGCTTTCTATCTACATTCGTGCACTGACATGCCAGCTAGCTAGCAGCAGCGTCAGTTCAACAGGCACGGTTGCGCTAATTCAAACAGAGGGAAACGGGCGCAGAGAACGGGATTGCCAAGCAAAACCCTGCCGTCACACGCATTTCGGTGGTCCTGACAAGGACCGTTGGGTTGTGCGACGAGCGCGACTGTAGTCCGGCGGCTGGGAGCTGCTCGCTTACGCCTTCTTCTCGGTCTTCTTTGGGAGAAGCACAGCTTGGATGTTGGGCAAGACGCCGCCCTGCGCGATCGTCACGCCGGAGAGCAGCTTGTTCAGCTCCTCGTCGTTGCGGATGGCGAGCTGCAGGTGGCGGGGGATGATCCTGGTCTTCTTGTTGTCACGAGCCGCGTTGCCAGCGAGCTCGAGCACTTCGGCAGCCAGGTACTCGAGGACGGCCGCGAGGTAGACGGGAGCGCCCGCTCCGACGCGCTCGGCGTAGTTTCCCTTGCGCAGGAGACGGTGGATACGGCCCACGGGGAACTGGAGACCCGCGCGGCTGGAACGCGTCTTGCTCTTGCCCTTCGCCTTGCCGCCTTTGCCGCGTCCGGACATGCTGGTGCTGCTGATGCGTAGAGTGAGACAGAGAAACGCACGACTGACGCAGTCGCGATCTGTGAGCGATTTGAGCCGTGCTCGTAGTGCCTTCGCCGCTGTCGCCGCCGCCGGTCCCAAAGGAAAGCGCGAGGGAAAGGGAGAGAGGCCGCGCGGACCAATGGCGCGCGCGGATATGCGAGGTCGCGTGAACACCACCCTCCCGCGATAAAAACGGGGCGCGCGCGACCGGTCGCGCGTATTCCGATCTCGTTTGCTCGGCTACTCACAACGGTGCGATGCCTCCCCAGCCCAGCGGTAAGGCCGTGAAGAAGGCCGGCAAGGCGCAGAAGAACGTGCGCGCCACCGACAAGAAGAAGAAGAAGCGCCGCAGGAAGGAGAGCTTCTCCATCTATATCTACAAGGTGCTGAAGCAGGTGCACCCGGACACTGGAGTCTCCAGCAAGGCCATGTCTATCATGAACAGCTTCGTGAACGACATCTTCGAGCGTATCGCCGCGGAGTCGTCCCGTCTGGCTCACTACAACAAGCGCTCGACCATCACGAGCCGGGAGATCCAGACTGCCGTGCGTCTGCTGTTGCCCGGCGAGCTGGCCAAACACGCCGTGTCCGAGGGCACCAAAGCCGTCACCAAGTACACCAGCTCCAAGTAGGCGACCGAGCGCTCGTCCGCCCAGCCCACACCCAACGGCTCTTCTCAGAGCCACCCAAAGTGTCTGCATTGGCATTGGGATGTAGTGAGAATCTCGACGATTCCGTCCGTTCCCTCTGTTCGACGCTTCCTCGTTTAGAAAAAAAACCCGACGCGCGCTGTCGGACAACGCGTTCTCATTGCGACAGCGCGTGTGCTAAAAGTTTCGTAGCAGAAACGCACAGAACGCCAGGCGCTCAGCACAACAACACAAACAAAGCGAGTATAGGGCGCGTGAGCCGACTCCGCGCGAGCGGCCACGTTCGCCTGCACTAATTGCCACGGCGCGTGTTTCGCACACCTAGGCTGATGAGGCGGTCGTTGCTGCACATTTACTTAATTCTGATGTAGCGTAAGTTTTAAAAGCAGGCAGCCCTCGTCCGTTTTTTCACATTTTATTTCTTATTTTCGGTCGACGCGCATTTGCGGGTCCCGAGGTGTGCCTCTATGGCTGCTAGAACTAATGTCGTCGGTCGCTGCGTGTGCTAGAATGCCCACTCGGCGGCCGGCCGCACGTATAGAGCAGTGCTCCGGACTGAAATTTAGAGCCGCGTGCTGTCAGCGCCGCATCGCTGTAGCAGTGGCTGGCGAGCGGAAATGCGTTAGCACGTTCACGAAGCAGCAGCGCGTAAGGGAAATTTTACGCTGTTATTACAAATGTAGTGGTAATTTGAAGTGGAAAAAGGAGAGATGCGCGCGGCTCTCCGCATACTGCATAGCGGTTGCGCGCGCGTCCTGCGTAGCTGCCTTCGTACGGGCTGGGCGCGATGGGAGAGGGAGGAGGTCGGAGCGCCGCCAGCACTGCCCTCGCTCTCTTCCGTCCCCTAGAATGCTGAATTTGGCTCGCGCGCGCGTCTTAGGCTGATTTCGCTGACGCTATCTGCGAGGCTACGTAAGCTATCGCGACGAAATTTGACGGTCGTGTGGGCACCAGTCAGCGGTGCCTGCGTGCGAAATTTGAAACGCCTGAGGCGAGCGGAGCATGAGCGCGCCCTGTTTTGCGACTAGTGATCAAGCGAACCGTGTTGGCGTGGCTGAGTTTGAAGTTGTGCGCGCGGTGTGCTTTGCGGCAATGACCAGGGTGCACTTGCAAGCGTAGCCGAGCTAACGGTGAATAGAACGAGTAATCACAATTATGAGAACACAATAAACTTGTTCCTGGGGCGCGACACGAGCAGTGAGTGCGTGCAACATACCACAATAACATTGTTGACACGTTTGTTTTTCCCTTGGCGAGTTGAGCAAAATAAGAAGGGAGGCTGGTTGAACATCAGCCTACGTTGCAGTGTGGAATGCCCAAAAAGAGACAACATAAGAAAAACAAAAGTAAACTCTGCGATTGTGTTGCGAGGCCACTTGTCTTGAACTCAGTGCGTGGCCTAAGCAGGGCTCAGTGCAGCAACCAGCGACTCACTCGCGAAGAGAGGCCGCGCTGCCCGGGAGCCAATCGGCGCGCGTTCATCCTCCTCGCCCTCTTTTTTGCGGCGCGGCTTCGTCGCTCAGTCGCGGCGCAAGGACGCGGCATTCGCTTTCCTGACTCGCTCCGAAGCAGCAGCAACAGCCGAGATGTCTGGACGTGGCAAGGGCGGCAAGGGGCTCGGCAAGGGTGGCGCGAAGCGTCATCGTAAGGTGTTGCGTGACAACATCCAAGGCATCACCAAGCCTGCCATCCGTCGCCTCGCTCGCCGTGGCGGTGTCAAGCGTATCTCCGGCCTGATCTACGAGGAGACACGCGGTGTGCTCAAGGTGTTCCTCGAGAACGTGATTCGGGACGCCGTCACCTACACTGAGCACGCCAAGCGCAAGACCGTGACCGCCATGGACGTTGTGTATGCCCTCAAGCGTCAGGGCCGCACCCTCTACGGTTTCGGAGGCTAAGCAGCGCGCGTGCGCGACGTCGTCTGCAAGCAGCGCATCAGCTCCTCTGAAGAACCCAACAGCCCTCTTCAGGGCTACCCACTTGGTGCTTCGGCAGTGATGCGCAGGATTTGCGATCTCCTGCTCCGTTAACCCTCTTTTGCACGCCATTATCTCGCGTTCGGCCGTACGAGACACGCGCGGTGAACTTGGTCAGGTGAGCGAGCGCAACCGCGTGTATTCATAAGGCGTGGTAGCATAGTTTTTCGCCCTCGCAAGGCGAGCTCTGCTCGATTGCATTTGCGCTCGCCACTGCGTGTTGTGTTGCTGCCATTTCGCCCGCCCTCAGCGTGTCCTAGTTGCGACGTGCCGGTCGTTCGTGCAGCTCAGTTGTCGCCTTTGGTTGGACCCTTGTTGAGCCAGCCAGAGTGGCATGATGATTAAAAGAAAGGTAATCGTAAGCTCGTCGATGCGCATTTTGTCGCTTTGAAGTGGCTCGCTTCTTCTACTCCCTTGGAGAAGAGTATGAGCCGGGCGGCAGCACTCGGTTACATACGCCGAGCGTGGCGGTCAGCGGGCACACTTAAGTTAAGTAAGGCCCCATATTTCACAGCAATAGCTCGTGTGGATATGCAACGAAGCAAAGCACGAGGAAAATATTGCCCGGCACGGGCCAGTGTGTAACAGCTGAAAGCGAGTTTTCTACAGACAGCAGTTATTTGTTCTCTCCAGTGCAAGCGTTAAATGAGCGAGCCTGAGCTGCATTCTGAGCTGCATTCGCACGGCTTCGTTGGTTTGCGTCGGAGAAACAATAATGTGCCAGTCCTCTTGGCCTACGAGCTGAGCGCCCGTCGTGTCCCTCGTCTAGCCTTGTGGTTGTTGCATGCGCGATGGGCGGCCGTGGACTGCCACCGTGCGATTCACAATTGCGTAACTCTTTTGAGCGACGCAAATGAATGGAAAGGTGAGGAGATTAGCTAGGTAGCTGTCGCTAGAACCGGGCTCACTGCGTTGTATTCAAGTGGACGAGGGTGCGCGCGGTAGACACCGAGGGGCGTGCTGTTTTCATTGGTGCTGTTGTCTGTAATACTCGTGCACAGGGGGATTTCTTATGCGCGCGCTATAGGTGATAAGCAGTTGGTTCGAGGTCAATGTGGTTCTTGCAAGCCAATGCACCCCCGAGTCGCCCAAAACAAGAGGAAAATAAAATACAGGAGCAGAGCGGTGAAGTGTGCTTGCCTAGACAGAAATATGCTTTCACAGTGCAGGCTCATTTTCTCTCGTTATTTGTATACGACTCGCTCTTTCGTCATGCGTGCGCGTAGGTGATGCTGGGCGACCTTGTTCGCGCCATATACTTAGATCGGTAAGGAAGCGGGCGCTGGACATGCGCTGCGTTTAAAGAAAACAAACTTTTTCGAGCAACGTATTTGTGCATGCCAAGCGGGAGACGAGCGGCCGCCCGCTTGGCGATTTGAGCGGTGCATCGCGTATTTGTCGAACTCTTCGCCGCCAGATGGAGCCTCCTGTCCTACGTGTGAACATTTGTCCTTTTGGCAGTTTGTGCCACGCGTATTTATGCGCTGTAAGGCGGTTGCGTAATGTCATTGCGTGGAAGCGCCAAAGTGCACAAGACTACCTCTTGCCGCTGCATCCCTGGAAAATCGTAAATGTGAAAGCTGCTGTACAGAAAGATTCCGAATTTGAACCGGCTGCTCCCTCACTCATGTCGCATGTATTGGCACGCGAAGGTAAGAGAAACTGACACGCGCCGGCCGTCGCCATCGCACGGATTTCGCATTCGTGTTGCGTTTAATGAAAGCCAAGCTCGCGCCAATTATTTTACATTTCTCCCACGAAGCCGCCGGGAAATGTGTGCGCCTATGGCCTTGACGTATAGCAAAGCGAGATGATGGCTCAACAGGTAAACAAATGGGGAAGGAGCAGCCGGAGAAAATGTACGGGCCGCTTACTTTGAAGAAACTCGGCACTTTTGGTTATTTCTTTTCTCTTGTTTATGTATGGATTGCTACTGTGAACTCACTGGCATGTGCGTGCAAAGGGAATAGCCGAGGACGAAGCAAGGCGTACACAGTGCGCAATGAGGTCATACGGGTCGTGCGTGTAGCTCGGAGGTGAACTCCAAGTAATGCATCGGAACACACCCAAGAGAAAACAACGGGTTGTCACGAGAGAACTAATGCAGCCATGTAAACGAAGCTTGTTGCATGTGAGAAAAACGTGTGGTGGTGCGGTGACGTTTCTTTTTTTCCTTCCATAATGCACGAGTACTGGCAGGTTAAGAAGTACAAAGTTTCATATCTCAACAATACAAATCGGTACCGCGATCGTGTGAATTGCACACAACAACTAACGCAAGTTCTGTCTAAAAATTTTCATCCCATCGAAAACGCCTCTCATGTCTATGAAGGTATTGTAAAAGTCATACTCACGCATGAATGGTATATCTTATCGAGGCGTATAAATTGTGTTCCCTTTATACATATCGCCTTGTGCAATTAACAGAATTTCCAAATCCGGTTCCATTGCTGCGCGACGGAGCTTTAAAGCGCACACTTGAACTGCTCTTTTTTTTTTTCCTCTCTTCCATTTCACAGTTTTCCACAATCACTGAGAATAATTAAAAAAATGAGGAAGAGCTCGGCATCAGTTGAAAATTGCGCTGTTGCAGGCGCGCGATTTGAACGTTTTCTTTTACACGCAATTAGGCGCACCAAATTCGGTGCGTTAGTTGGCGAGGAAATAGATTTCTGCCGGCGGCTGCCGAGCTGGAGCTTCGCTATAACATGACAACAACGCCGTCGATCCTGTGGCGAAGTTGCGTGCGGGAATGCAATCGAAAAAGCTAGCTGACGAAATGTACGCTCTGTATAGAGCAAAGTGTTGCGTTTGATGATTGTTTGTCAAAACCTTGCAAGTGCGAAAACTGTGTACCGAATACGTGGCACGCGGAAGCCGTGCTTGGGGTCGCGCCTGCGAAGCGTTGGTTGATGCTCCTAACGTGTCTCCTAACGCGCGTTCAACACCTGTCAATATTGTATTCCAAATTCGCTCTTAGAGCGGAAGTACATCGTTTTCTCTGTAACTCTGAAGTGGTGCTGGTAGACCATACGTAAGTTTGTCGTTAATCTTGCGATGCGAATGCGGGCCTCGCGTTCTTCAATGCGTGGACGGGAAAGTGTGGTACTGGCATGTCTGCATATGCGAGAGGGTTTGCTGCCGAGTGCGGCCACACCACGATGTAGTTGCCCCTCGAGAAGGCACCGTGGCGCGCACTTGTAGTTCGTGAAACGAGCAGCAGCATGATCAAAGCAATGCAGTGAACAAGCAATAATGTAGCCTAAACATGCACACACCATCTCCGTCGCGCGCAGATCGCGATAACAGCTCCCATGGCGTTGGGCGTGGAGCGCTAACCACTGTCGAGATTAGTGGTGTGGTCTCACACTCGGCACTGGCAATTCACGACGCGCGGCGGTATAAGCGAGATTGTGGTGTTGGCTGAAACGAAAGAGAACAGCGCAGCATGCTGTCGTGTTTAAACTCAATTAAACCGCCTGCGAATGTGCTTTCCTTAGCCGCGAACAAGGCGCCCGCGCGAAAACGTGCCTCCTCCAGCATCCTGGCGAACGGCGGCGGCGGCGTGCGCCGCACCGCCCGAGACGGCTGCGCTGGCGCTGGCCAATCGGCGGGTGAGTTGGAGAGGAGAAGAGTAGTGCGGCGAAGCACGACGCGCGCGGCGCAGGGGTCATTTTCACTCCGGCAGTCGACGACTTCGGACGCTCGCTCCGTTCGCCATGGCCAGGACCAAGCAAACCGCCCGTAAGAGCACCGGTGGGAAGGCTCCGCGTAAGCAGCTTGCTACCAAGGCTGCTCGCAAGAGTGCACCTGCCACAGGTGGGGTTAAGAAACCGCATCGGTACAGGCCTGGGACCGTGGCCCTTCGTGAAATTCGCCGCTACCAGAAGTCGACCGAACTTCTCATCCGCAAGCTGCCGTTCCAGCGCTTGGTGAGGGAAATCGCTCAGGATTTCAAGACCGACCTCCGATTCCAGAGTTCGGCTGTGATGGCCCTTCAGGAGGCCAGCGAGGCCTACCTGGTCGGTCTCTTCGAGGACACCAACCTGTGCGCCATCCACGCCAAGCGCGTTACCATCATGCCGAAGGACATCCAGCTGGCCCGGCGCATCCGTGGCGAGCGCGCCTAAGTTCGGTTCGGCCGCTGTCTGCGCCGCAGCCTCGGTCAGGCAAGCAACACAAAACGGTCCTTCTCAGGACCACCTACATGTTTGCTTCGGCCACGGGAGCACGCGAGACCACGTACTCCAACCGTACCCTCTCGGTCTGTCTGTTTTGTTGTTATTTTTTATTATCAATATTTTTTCTCTGTGTGTGTGTCTGTGGTGAGCTGCCGGTGCGAGGTGGTGCCTCGTTTCGGATGCATATGGTAAGTATTGCGCGCGCTCGAGCAAGACGAGAGAGAGGAAAAAAAAAAAGAAACAAAATGCGCGTTCGTTGCAAAACGGTTCGCGCATTCATGCGAAGAAGCCGCGCACGAAGACGAAATTAATGCGGCCGATGTTGCGTGCAAGCTTTTGTGTATTGGTATGCCATGCATGCGTTTGTTCACGTTCCTCATGCATACCTGCCTGGCTCATAAGTGCATGCTGGTTGCGGATATGGGCCATTTTTTGTTTGTTTTCAAGGGCCCGATCGCCTATCACATTCCACTACGCGAATCGTACGCTACTTGCAGTGAGGCTCGTCCCTGTGCGCCCCCGGACACCCTGAAGCTCGCTTTCTATCTACATTCGTGCACTGACATGCCAGCTAGCTAGCAGCAGCGTCAGTTCAACAGGCACGGTTGCGCTAATTCAAACAGAGGGAAACGGGCGCAGAGAACGGGATTGCCAAGCAAAACCCTGCCGTCACACGCATTTCGGTGGTCCTGACAAGGACCGTTGGGTTGTGCGACGAGCGCGACTGTAGTCCGGCGGCTGGGAGCTGCTCGCTTACGCCTTCTTCTCGGTCTTCTTTGGGAGAAGCACAGCTTGGATGTTGGGCAAGACGCCGCCCTGCGCGATCGTCACGCCGGAGAGCAGCTTGTTCAGCTCCTCGTCGTTGCGGATGGCGAGCTGCAGGTGGCGGGGGATGATCCTGGTCTTCTTGTTGTCACGAGCCGCGTTGCCAGCGAGCTCGAGCACTTCGGCAGCCAGGTACTCGAGGACGGCCGCGAGGTAGACGGGAGCGCCCGCTCCGACGCGCTCGGCGTAGTTTCCCTTGCGCAGGAGACGGTGGATACGGCCCACGGGGAACTGGAGACCCGCGCGGCTGGAACGCGTCTTGCTCTTGCCCTTCGCCTTGCCGCCTTTGCCGCGTCCGGACATGCTGGTGCTGCTGATGCGTAGAGTGAGACAGAGAAACGCACGACTGACGCAGTCGCGATCTGTGAGCGATTTGAGCCGTGCTCGTAGTGCCTTCGCCGCTGTCGCCGCCGCCGGTCCCAAAGGAAAGCGCGAGGGAAAGGGAGAGAGGCCGCGCGGACCAATGGCGCGCGCGGATATGCGAGGTCGCGTGAACACCACCCTCCCGCGATAAAAACGGGGCGCGCGCGACCGGTCGCGCGTATTCCGATCTCGTTTGCTCGGCTACTCACAACGGTGCGATGCCTCCCCAGCCCAGCGGTAAGGCCGTGAAGAAGGCCGGCAAGGCGCAGAAGAACGTGCGCGCCACCGACAAGAAGAAGAAGAAGCGCCGCAGGAAGGAGAGCTTCTCCATCTATATCTACAAGGTGCTGAAGCAGGTGCACCCGGACACTGGAGTCTCCAGCAAGGCCATGTCTATCATGAACAGCTTCGTGAACGACATCTTCGAGCGTATCGCCGCGGAGTCGTCCCGTCTGGCTCACTACAACAAGCGCTCGACCATCACGAGCCGGGAGATCCAGACTGCCGTGCGTCTGCTGTTGCCCGGCGAGCTGGCCAAACACGCCGTGTCCGAGGGCACCAAAGCCGTCACCAAGTACACCAGCTCCAAGTAGGCGACCGAGCGCTCGTCCGCCCAGCCCACACCCAACGGCTCTTCTCAGAGCCACCCAAAGTGTCTGCATTGGCATTGGGATGTAGTGAGAATCTCGACGATTCCGTCCGTTCCCTCTGTTCGACGCTTCCTCGTTTAGAAAAAAAACCCGACGCGCGCTGTCGGACAACGCGTTCTCATTGCGACAGCGCGTGTGCTAAAAGTTTCGTAGCAGAAACGCACAGAACGCCAGGCGCTCAGCACAACAACACAAACAAAGCGAGTATAGGGCGCGTGAGCCGACTCCGCGCGAGCGGCCACGTTCGCCTGCACTAATTGCCACGGCGCGTGTTTCGCACACCTAGGCTGATGAGGCGGTCGTTGCTGCACATTTACTTAATTCTGATGTAGCGTAAGTTTTAAAAGCAGGCAGCCCTCGTCCGTTTTTTCACATTTTATTTCTTATTTTCGGTCGACGCGCATTTGCGGGTCCCGAGGTGTGCCTCTATGGCTGCTAGAACTAATGTCGTCGGTCGCTGCGTGTGCTAGAATGCCCACTCGGCGGCCGGCCGCACGTATAGAGCAGTGCTCCGGACTGAAATTTAGAGCCGCGTGCTGTCAGCGCCGCATCGCTGTAGCAGTGGCTGGCGAGCGGAAATGCGTTAGCACGTTCACGAAGCAGCAGCGCGTAAGGGAAATTTTACGCTGTTATTACAAATGTAGTGGTAATTTGAAGTGGAAAAAGGAGAGATGCGCGCGGCTCTCCGCATACTGCATAGCGGTTGCGCGCGCGTCCTGCGTAGCTGCCTTCGTACGGGCTGGGCGCGATGGGAGAGGGAGGAGGTCGGAGCGCCGCCAGCACTGCCCTCGCTCTCTTCCGTCCCCTAGAATGCTGAATTTGGCTCGCGCGCGCGTCTTAGGCTGATTTCGCTGACGCTATCTGCGAGGCTACGTAAGCTATCGCGACGAAATTTGACGGTCGTGTGGGCACCAGTCAGCGGTGCCTGCGTGCGAAATTTGAAACGCCTGAGGCGAGCGGAGCATGAGCGCGCCCTGTTTTGCGACTAGTGATCAAGCGAACCGTGTTGGCGTGGCTGAGTTTGAAGTTGTGCGCGCGGTGTGCTTTGCGGCAATGACCAGGGTGCACTTGCAAGCGTAGCCGAGCTAACGGTGAATAGAACGAGTAATCACAATTATGAGAACACAATAAACTTGTTCCTGGGGCGCGACACGAGCAGTGAGTGCGTGCAACATACCACAATAACATTGTTGACACGTTTGTTTTTCCCTTGGCGAGTTGAGCAAAATAAGAAGGGAGGCTGGTTGAACATCAGCCTACGTTGCAGTGTGGAATGCCCAAAAAGAGACAACATAAGAAAAACAAAAGTAAACTCTGCGATTGTGTTGCGAGGCCACTTGTCTTGAACTCAGTGCGTGGCCTAAGCAGGGCTCAGTGCAGCAACCAGCGACTCACTCGCGAAGAGAGGCCGCGCTGCCCGGGAGCCAATCGGCGCGCGTTCATCCTCCTCGCCCTCTTTTTTGCGGCGCGGCTTCGTCGCTCAGTCGCGGCGCAAGGACGCGGCATTCGCTTTCCTGACTCGCTCCGAAGCAGCAGCAACAGCCGAGATGTCTGGACGTGGCAAGGGCGGCAAGGGGCTCGGCAAGGGTGGCGCGAAGCGTCATCGTAAGGTGTTGCGTGACAACATCCAAGGCATCACCAAGCCTGCCATCCGTCGCCTCGCTCGCCGTGGCGGTGTCAAGCGTATCTCCGGCCTGATCTACGAGGAGACACGCGGTGTGCTCAAGGTGTTCCTCGAGAACGTGATTCGGGACGCCGTCACCTACACTGAGCACGCCAAGCGCAAGACCGTGACCGCCATGGACGTTGTGTATGCCCTCAAGCGTCAGGGCCGCACCCTCTACGGTTTCGGAGGCTAAGCAGCGCGCGTGCGCGACGTCGTCTGCAAGCAGCGCATCAGCTCCTCTGAAGAACCCAACAGCCCTCTTCAGGGCTACCCACTTGGTGCTTCGGCAGTGATGCGCAGGATTTGCGATCTCCTGCTCCGTTAACCCTCTTTTGCACGCCATTATCTCGCGTTCGGCCGTACGAGACACGCGCGGTGAACTTGGTCAGGTGAGCGAGCGCAACCGCGTGTATTCATAAGGCGTGGTAGCATAGTTTTTCGCCCTCGCAAGGCGAGCTCTGCTCGATTGCATTTGCGCTCGCCACTGCGTGTTGTGTTGCTGCCATTTCGCCCGCCCTCAGCGTGTCCTAGTTGCGACGTGCCGGTCGTTCGTGCAGCTCAGTTGTCGCCTTTGGTTGGACCCTTGTTGAGCCAGCCAGAGTGGCATGATGATTAAAAGAAAGGTAATCGTAAGCTCGTCGATGCGCATTTTGTCGCTTTGAAGTGGCTCGCTTCTTCTACTCCCTTGGAGAAGAGTATGAGCCGGGCGGCAGCACTCGGTTACATACGCCGAGCGTGGCGGTCAGCGGGCACACTTAAGTTAAGTAAGGCCCCATATTTCACAGCAATAGCTCGTGTGGATATGCAACGAAGCAAAGCACGAGGAAAATATTGCCCGGCACGGGCCAGTGTGTAACAGCTGAAAGCGAGTTTTCTACAGACAGCAGTTATTTGTTCTCTCCAGTGCAAGCGTTAAATGAGCGAGCCTGAGCTGCATTCTGAGCTGCATTCGCACGGCTTCGTTGGTTTGCGTCGGAGAAACAATAATGTGCCAGTCCTCTTGGCCTACGAGCTGAGCGCCCGTCGTGTCCCTCGTCTAGCCTTGTGGTTGTTGCATGCGCGATGGGCGGCCGTGGACTGCCACCGTGCGATTCACAATTGCGTAACTCTTTTGAGCGACGCAAATGAATGGAAAGGTGAGGAGATTAGCTAGGTAGCTGTCGCTAGAACCGGGCTCACTGCGTTGTATTCAAGTGGACGAGGGTGCGCGCGGTAGACACCGAGGGGCGTGCTGTTTTCATTGGTGCTGTTGTCTGTAATACTCGTGCACAGGGGGATTTCTTATGCGCGCGCTATAGGTGATAAGCAGTTGGTTCGAGGTCAATGTGGTTCTTGCAAGCCAATGCACCCCCGAGTCGCCCAAAACAAGAGGAAAATAAAATACAGGAGCAGAGCGGTGAAGTGTGCTTGCCTAGACAGAAATATGCTTTCACAGTGCAGGCTCATTTTCTCTCGTTATTTGTATACGACTCGCTCTTTCGTCATGCGTGCGCGTAGGTGATGCTGGGCGACCTTGTTCGCGCCATATACTTAGATCGGTAAGGAAGCGGGCGCTGGACATGCGCTGCGTTTAAAGAAAACAAACTTTTTCGAGCAACGTATTTGTGCATGCCAAGCGGGAGACGAGCGGCCGCCCGCTTGGCGATTTGAGCGGTGCATCGCGTATTTGTCGAACTCTTCGCCGCCAGATGGAGCCTCCTGTCCTACGTGTGAACATTTGTCCTTTTGGCAGTTTGTGCCACGCGTATTTATGCGCTGTAAGGCGGTTGCGTAATGTCATTGCGTGGAAGCGCCAAAGTGCACAAGACTACCTCTTGCCGCTGCATCCCTGGAAAATCGTAAATGTGAAAGCTGCTGTACAGAAAGATTCCGAATTTGAACCGGCTGCTCCCTCACTCATGTCGCATGTATTGGCACGCGAAGGTAAGAGAAACTGACACGCGCCGGCCGTCGCCATCGCACGGATTTCGCATTCGTGTTGCGTTTAATGAAAGCCAAGCTCGCGCCAATTATTTTACATTTCTCCCACGAAGCCGCCGGGAAATGTGTGCGCCTATGGCCTTGACGTATAGCAAAGCGAGATGATGGCTCAACAGGTAAACAAATGGGGAAGGAGCAGCCGGAGAAAATGTACGGGCCGCTTACTTTGAAGAAACTCGGCACTTTTGGTTATTTCTTTTCTCTTGTTTATGTATGGATTGCTACTGTGAACTCACTGGCATGTGCGTGCAAAGGGAATAGCCGAGGACGAAGCAAGGCGTACACAGTGCGCAATGAGGTCATACGGGTCGTGCGTGTAGCTCGGAGGTGAACTCCAAGTAATGCATCGGAACACACCCAAGAGAAAACAACGGGTTGTCACGAGAGAACTAATGCAGCCATGTAAACGAAGCTTGTTGCATGTGAGAAAAACGTGTGGTGGTGCGGTGACGTTTCTTTTTTTCCTTCCATAATGCACGAGTACTGGCAGGTTAAGAAGTACAAAGTTTCATATCTCAACAATACAAATCGGTACCGCGATCGTGTGAATTGCACACAACAACTAACGCAAGTTCTGTCTAAAAATTTTCATCCCATCGAAAACGCCTCTCATGTCTATGAAGGTATTGTAAAAGTCATACTCACGCATGAATGGTATATCTTATCGAGGCGTATAAATTGTGTTCCCTTTATACATATCGCCTTGTGCAATTAACAGAATTTCCAAATCCGGTTCCATTGCTGCGCGACGGAGCTTTAAAGCGCACACTTGAACTGCTCTTTTTTTTTTTCCTCTCTTCCATTTCACAGTTTTCCACAATCACTGAGAATAATTAAAAAAATGAGGAAGAGCTCGGCATCAGTTGAAAATTGCGCTGTTGCAGGCGCGCGATTTGAACGTTTTCTTTTACACGCAATTAGGCGCACCAAATTCGGTGCGTTAGTTGGCGAGGAAATAGATTTCTGCCGGCGGCTGCCGAGCTGGAGCTTCGCTATAACATGACAACAACGCCGTCGATCCTGTGGCGAAGTTGCGTGCGGGAATGCAATCGAAAAAGCTAGCTGACGAAATGTACGCTCTGTATAGAGCAAAGTGTTGCGTTTGATGATTGTTTGTCAAAACCTTGCAAGTGCGAAAACTGTGTACCGAATACGTGGCACGCGGAAGCCGTGCTTGGGGTCGCGCCTGCGAAGCGTTGGTTGATGCTCCTAACGTGTCTCCTAACGCGCGTTCAACACCTGTCAATATTGTATTCCAAATTCGCTCTTAGAGCGGAAGTACATCGTTTTCTCTGTAACTCTGAAGTGGTGCTGGTAGACCATACGTAAGTTTGTCGTTAATCTTGCGATGCGAATGCGGGCCTCGCGTTCTTCAATGCGTGGACGGGAAAGTGTGGTACTGGCATGTCTGCATATGCGAGAGGGTTTGCTGCCGAGTGCGGCCACACCACGATGTAGTTGCCCCTCGAGAAGGCACCGTGGCGCGCACTTGTAGTTCGTGAAACGAGCAGCAGCATGATCAAAGCAATGCAGTGAACAAGCAATAATGTAGCCTAAACATGCACACCCATCTCCGTCGCGCGCAGATCGCGATAACAGCTCCCATGGCGTTGGGCGTGGAGCGCTAACCACTGTCGAGATTAGTGGTGTGGTCTCACACTCGGCACTGGCAATTCACGACGCGCGGCGGTATAAGCGAGATTGTGGTGTTGGCTGAAACGAAAGAGAACAGCGCAGCATGCTGTCGTGTTTAAACTCAATTAAACCGCCTGCGAATGTGCTTTCCTTAGCCGCGAACAAGGCGCCCGCGCGAAAACGTGCCTCCTCCAGCATCCTGGCGAACGGCGGCGGCGGCGTGCGCCGCACCGCCCGAGACGGCTGCGCTGGCGCTGGCCAATCGGCGGGTGAGTTGGAGAGGAGAAGAGTAGTGCGGCGAAGCACGACGCGCGCGGCGCAGGGGTCATTTTCACTCCGGCAGTCGACGACTTCGGACGCTCGCTCCGTTCGCCATGGCCAGGACCAAGCAAACCGCCCGTAAGAGCACCGGTGGGAAGGCTCCGCGTAAGCAGCTTGCTACCAAGGCTGCTCGCAAGAGTGCACCTGCCACAGGTGGGGTTAAGAAACCGCATCGGTACAGGCCTGGGACCGTGGCCCTTCGTGAAATTCGCCGCTACCAGAAGTCGACCGAACTTCTCATCCGCAAGCTGCCGTTCCAGCGCTTGGTGAGGGAAATCGCTCAGGATTTCAAGACCGACCTCCGATTCCAGAGTTCGGCTGTGATGGCCCTTCAGGAGGCCAGCGAGGCCTACCTGGTCGGTCTCTTCGAGGACACCAACCTGTGCGCCATCCACGCCAAGCGCGTTACCATCATGCCGAAGGACATCCAGCTGGCCCGGCGCATCCGTGGCGAGCGCGCCTAAGTTCGGTTCGGCCGCTGTCTGCGCCGCAGCCTCGGTCAGGCAAGCAACACAAAACGGTCCTTCTCAGGACCACCTACATGTTTGCTTCGGCCACGGGAGCACGCGAGACCACGTACTCCAACCGTACCCTCTCGGTCTGTCTGTTTTGTTGTTATTTTTTATTATCAATATTTTTTCTCTGTGTGTGTGTCTGTGGTGAGCTGCCGGTGCGAGGTGGTGCCTCGTTTCGGATGCATATGGTAAGTATTGCGCGCGCTCGAGCAAGACGAGAGAGAGGAAAAAAAAAAAGAAACAAAATGCGCGTTCGTTGCAAAACGGTTCGCGCATTCATGCGAAGAAGCCGCGCACGAAGACGAAATTAATGCGGCCGATGTTGCGTGCAAGCTTTTGTGTATTGGTATGCCATGCATGCGTTTGTTCACGTTCCTCATGCATACCTGCCTGGCTCATAAGTGCATGCTGGTTGCGGATATGGGCCATTTTTTGTTTGTTTTCAAGGGCCCGATCGCCTATCACATTCCACTACGCGAATCGTACGCTACTTGCAGTGAGGCTCGTCCCTGTGCGCCCCCGGACACCCTGAAGCTCGCTTTCTATCTACATTCGTGCACTGACATGCCAGCTAGCTAGCAGCAGCGTCAGTTCAACAGGCACGGTTGCGCTAATTCAAACAGAGGGAAACGGGCGCAGAGAACGGGATTGCCAAGCAAAACCCTGCCGTCACACGCATTTCGGTGGTCCTGACAAGGACCGTTGGGTTGTGCGACGAGCGCGACTGTAGTCCGGCGGCTGGGAGCTGCTCGCTTACGCCTTCTTCTCGGTCTTCTTTGGGAGAAGCACAGCTTGGATGTTGGGCAAGACGCCGCCCTGCGCGATCGTCACGCCGGAGAGCAGCTTGTTCAGCTCCTCGTCGTTGCGGATGGCGAGCTGCAGGTGGCGGGGGATGATCCTGGTCTTCTTGTTGTCACGAGCCGCGTTGCCAGCGAGCTCGAGCACTTCGGCAGCCAGGTACTCGAGGACGGCCGCGAGGTAGACGGGAGCGCCCGCTCCGACGCGCTCGGCGTAGTTTCCCTTGCGCAGGAGACGGTGGATACGGCCCACGGGGAACTGGAGACCCGCGCGGCTGGAACGCGTCTTGCTCTTGCCCTTCGCCTTGCCGCCTTTGCCGCGTCCGGACATGCTGGTGCTGCTGATGCGTAGAGTGAGACAGAGAAACGCACGACTGACGCAGTCGCGATCTGTGAGCGATTTGAGCCGTGCTCGTAGTGCCTTCGCCGCTGTCGCCGCCGCCGGTCCCAAAGGAAAGCGCGAGGGAAAGGGAGAGAGGCCGCGCGGACCAATGGCGCGCGCGGATATGCGAGGTCGCGTGAACACCACCCTCCCGCGATAAAAACGGGGCGCGCGCGACCGGTCGCGCGTATTCCGATCTCGTTTGCTCGGCTACTCACAACGGTGCGATGCCTCCCCAGCCCAGCGGTAAGGCCGTGAAGAAGGCCGGCAAGGCGCAGAAGAACGTGCGCGCCACCGACAAGAAGAAGAAGAAGCGCCGCAGGAAGGAGAGCTTCTCCATCTATATCTACAAGGTGCTGAAGCAGGTGCACCCGGACACTGGAGTCTCCAGCAAGGCCATGTCTATCATGAACAGCTTCGTGAACGACATCTTCGAGCGTATCGCCGCGGAGTCGTCCCGTCTGGCTCACTACAACAAGCGCTCGACCATCACGAGCCGGGAGATCCAGACTGCCGTGCGTCTGCTGTTGCCCGGCGAGCTGGCCAAACACGCCGTGTCCGAGGGCACCAAAGCCGTCACCAAGTACACCAGCTCCAAGTAGGCGACCGAGCGCTCGTCCGCCCAGCCCACACCCAACGGCTCTTCTCAGAGCCACCCAAAGTGTCTGCATTGGCATTGGGATGTAGTGAGAATCTCGACGATTCCGTCCGTTCCCTCTGTTCGACGCTTCCTCGTTTAGAAAAAAAACCCGACGCGCGCTGTCGGACAACGCGTTCTCATTGCGACAGCGCGTGTGCTAAAAGTTTCGTAGCAGAAACGCACAGAACGCCAGGCGCTCAGCACAACAACACAAACAAAGCGAGTATAGGGCGCGTGAGCCGACTCCGCGCGAGCGGCCACGTTCGCCTGCACTAATTGCCACGGCGCGTGTTTCGCACACCTAGGCTGATGAGGCGGTCGTTGCTGCACATTTACTTAATTCTGATGTAGCGTAAGTTTTAAAAGCAGGCAGCCCTCGTCCGTTTTTTCACATTTTATTTCTTATTTTCGGTCGACGCGCATTTGCGGGTCCCGAGGTGTGCCTCTATGGCTGCTAGAACTAATGTCGTCGGTCGCTGCGTGTGCTAGAATGCCCACTCGGCGGCCGGCCGCACGTATAGAGCAGTGCTCCGGACTGAAATTTAGAGCCGCGTGCTGTCAGCGCCGCATCGCTGTAGCAGTGGCTGGCGAGCGGAAATGCGTTAGCACGTTCACGAAGCAGCAGCGCGTAAGGGAAATTTTACGCTGTTATTACAAATGTAGTGGTAATTTGAAGTGGAAAAAGGAGAGATGCGCGCGGCTCTCCGCATACTGCATAGCGGTTGCGCGCGCGTCCTGCGTAGCTGCCTTCGTACGGGCTGGGCGCGATGGGAGAGGGAGGAGGTCGGAGCGCCGCCAGCACTGCCCTCGCTCTCTTCCGTCCCCTAGAATGCTGAATTTGGCTCGCGCGCGCGTCTTAGGCTGATTTCGCTGACGCTATCTGCGAGGCTACGTAAGCTATCGCGACGAAATTTGACGGTCGTGTGGGCACCAGTCAGCGGTGCCTGCGTGCGAAATTTGAAACGCCTGAGGCGAGCGGAGCATGAGCGCGCCCTGTTTTGCGACTAGTGATCAAGCGAACCGTGTTGGCGTGGCTGAGTTTGAAGTTGTGCGCGCGGTGTGCTTTGCGGCAATGACCAGGGTGCACTTGCAAGCGTAGCCGAGCTAACGGTGAATAGAACGAGTAATCACAATTATGAGAACACAATAAACTTGTTCCTGGGGCGCGACACGAGCAGTGAGTGCGTGCAACATACCACAATAACATTGTTGACACGTTTGTTTTTCCCTTGGCGAGTTGAGCAAAATAAGAAGGGAGGCTGGTTGAACATCAGCCTACGTTGCAGTGTGGAATGCCCAAAAAGAGACAACATAAGAAAAACAAAAGTAAACTCTGCGATTGTGTTGCGAGGCCACTTGTCTTGAACTCAGTGCGTGGCCTAAGCAGGGCTCAGTGCAGCAACCAGCGACTCACTCGCGAAGAGAGGCCGCGCTGCCCGGGAGCCAATCGGCGCGCGTTCATCCTCCTCGCCCTCTTTTTTGCGGCGCGGCTTCGTCGCTCAGTCGCGGCGCAAGGACGCGGCATTCGCTTTCCTGACTCGCTCCGAAGCAGCAGCAACAGCCGAGATGTCTGGACGTGGCAAGGGCGGCAAGGGGCTCGGCAAGGGTGGCGCGAAGCGTCATCGTAAGGTGTTGCGTGACAACATCCAAGGCATCACCAAGCCTGCCATCCGTCGCCTCGCTCGCCGTGGCGGTGTCAAGCGTATCTCCGGCCTGATCTACGAGGAGACACGCGGTGTGCTCAAGGTGTTCCTCGAGAACGTGATTCGGGACGCCGTCACCTACACTGAGCACGCCAAGCGCAAGACCGTGACCGCCATGGACGTTGTGTATGCCCTCAAGCGTCAGGGCCGCACCCTCTACGGTTTCGGAGGCTAAGCAGCGCGCGTGCGCGACGTCGTCTGCAAGCAGCGCATCAGCTCCTCTGAAGAACCCAACAGCCCTCTTCAGGGCTACCCACTTGGTGCTTCGGCAGTGATGCGCAGGATTTGCGATCTCCTGCTCCGTTAACCCTCTTTTGCACGCCATTATCTCGCGTTCGGCCGTACGAGACACGCGCGGTGAACTTGGTCAGGTGAGCGAGCGCAACCGCGTGTATTCATAAGGCGTGGTAGCATAGTTTTTCGCCCTCGCAAGGCGAGCTCTGCTCGATTGCATTTGCGCTCGCCACTGCGTGTTGTGTTGCTGCCATTTCGCCCGCCCTCAGCGTGTCCTAGTTGCGACGTGCCGGTCGTTCGTGCAGCTCAGTTGTCGCCTTTGGTTGGACCCTTGTTGAGCCAGCCAGAGTGGCATGATGATTAAAAGAAAGGTAATCGTAAGCTCGTCGATGCGCATTTTGTCGCTTTGAAGTGGCTCGCTTCTTCTACTCCCTTGGAGAAGAGTATGAGCCGGGCGGCAGCACTCGGTTACATACGCCGAGCGTGGCGGTCAGCGGGCACACTTAAGTTAAGTAAGGCCCCATATTTCACAGCAATAGCTCGTGTGGATATGCAACGAAGCAAAGCACGAGGAAAATATTGCCCGGCACGGGCCAGTGTGTAACAGCTGAAAGCGAGTTTTCTACAGACAGCAGTTATTTGTTCTCTCCAGTGCAAGCGTTAAATGAGCGAGCCTGAGCTGCATTCTGAGCTGCATTCGCACGGCTTCGTTGGTTTGCGTCGGAGAAACAATAATGTGCCAGTCCTCTTGGCCTACGAGCTGAGCGCCCGTCGTGTCCCTCGTCTAGCCTTGTGGTTGTTGCATGCGCGATGGGCGGCCGTGGACTGCCACCAGTGCGATTCACAATTGCGTAACTCTTTTGAGCGACGCAAATGAATGGAAAGGTGAGGAGATTAGCTAGGTAGCTGTCGCTAGAACCGGGCTCACTGCGTTGTATTCAAGTGGACGAGGGTGCGCGCGGTAGACACCGAGGGGCGTGCTGTTTTCATTGGTGCTGTTGTCTGTAATACTCGTGCACAGGGGGATTTCTTATGCGCGCGCTATAGGTGATAAGCAGTTGGTTCGAGGTCAATGTGGTTCTTGCAAGCCAATGCACCCCCGAGTCGCCCAAAACAAGAGGAAAATAAAATACAGGAGCAGAGCGGTGAAGTGTGCTTGCCTAGACAGAAATATGCTTTCACAGTGCAGGCTCATTTTCTCTCGTTATTTGTATACGACTCGCTCTTTCGTCATGCGTGCGCGTAGGTGATGCTGGGCGACCTTGTTCGCGCCATATACTTTAGATCGGTAAGGAAGCGGGCGCTGGACATGCGCTGCGTTTAAAGAAAACAAACTTTTTCGAGCAACGTATTTGTGCATGCCAAGCGGGAGACGAGCGGCCGCCCGCTTGGCGATTTGAGCGGTGCATCGCGTATTTGTCGAACTCTTCGCCGCCAGATGGAGCCTCCTGTCCTACGTGTGAACATTTGTCCTTTTGGCAGTTTGTGCCACGCGTATTTATGCGCTGTAAGGCGGTTGCGTAATGTCATTGCGTGGAAGCGCCAAAGTGCACAAGACTACCTCTTGCCGCTGCATCCCTGGAAAATCGTAAATGTGAAAGCTGCTGTACAGAAAGATTCCGAATTTGAACCGGCTGCTCCCTCACTCATGTCGCATGTATTGGCACGCGAAGGTAAGAGAAACTGACACGCGCCGGCCGTCGCCATCGCACGGATTTCGCATTCGTGTTGCGTTTAATGAAAGCCAAGCTCGCGCCAATTATTTTACATTTCTCCCACGAAGCCGCCGGGAAATGTGTGCGCCTATGGCCTTGACGTATAGCAAAGCGAGATGATGGCTCAACAGGTAAACAAATGGGGAAGGAGCAGCCGGAGAAAATGTACGGGCCGCTTACTTTGAAGAAACTCGGCACTTTTGGTTATTTCTTTTCTCTTGTTTATGTATGGATTGCTACTGTGAACTCACTGGCATGTGCGTGCAAAGGGAATAGCCGAGGACGAAGCAAGGCGTACACAGTGCGCAATGAGGTCATACGGGTCGTGCGTGTAGCTCGGAGGTGAACTCCAAGTAATGCATCGGAACACACCCAAGAGAAAACAACGGGTTGTCACGAGAGAACTAATGCAGCCATGTAAACGAAGCTTGTTGCATGTGAGAAAAACGTGTGGTGGTGCGGTGACGTTTCTTTTTTTCCTTCCATAATGCACGAGTACTGGCAGGTTAAGAAGTACAAAGTTTCATATCTCAACAATACAAATCGGTACCGCGATCGTGTGAATTGCACACAACAACTAACGCAAGTTCTGTCTAAAAATTTTCATCCCATCGAAAACGCCTCTCATGTCTATGAAGGTATTGTAAAAGTCATACTCACGCATGAATGGTATATCTTATCGAGGCGTATAAATTGTGTTCCCTTTATACATATCGCCTTGTGCAATTAACAGAATTTCCAAATCCGGTTCCATTGCTGCGCGACGGAGCTTTAAAGCGCACACTTGAACTGCTCTTTTTTTTTTTCCTCTCTTCCATTTCACAGTTTTCCACAATCACTGAGAATAATTAAAAAAATGAGGAAGAGCTCGGCATCAGTTGAAAATTGCGCTGTTGCAGGCGCGCGATTTGAACGTTTTCTTTTACACGCAATTAGGCGCACCAAATTCGGTGCGTTAGTTGGCGAGGAAATAGATTTCTGCCGGCGGCTGCCGAGCTGGAGCTTCGCTATAACATGACAACAACGCCGTCGATCCTGTGGCGAAGTTGCGTGCGGGAATGCAATCGAAAAAGCTAGCTGACGAAATGTACGCTCTGTATAGAGCAAAGTGTTGCGTTTGATGATTGTTTGTCAAAACCTTGCAAGTGCGAAAACTGTGTACCGAATACGTGGCACGCGGAAGCCGTGCTTGGGGTCGCGCCTGCGAAGCGTTGGTTGATGCTCCTAACGTGTCTCCTAACGCGCGTTCAACACCTGTCAATATTGTATTCCAAATTCGCTCTTAGAGCGGAAGTACATCGTTTTCTCTGTAACTCTGAAGTGGTGCTGGTAGACCATACGTAAGTTTGTCGTTAATCTTGCGATGCGAATGCGGGCCTCGCGTTCTTCAATGCGTGGACGGGAAAGTGTGGTACTGGCATGTCTGCATATGCGAGAGGGTTTGCTGCCGAGTGCGGCCACACCACGATGTAGTTGCCCCTCGAGAAGGCACCGTGGCGCGCACTTGTAGTTCGTGAAACGAGCAGCAGCATGATCAAAGCAATGCAGTGAACAAGCAATAATGTAGCCTAAACATGCACACCCATCTCCGTCGCGCGCAGATCGCGATAACAGCTCCCATGGCGTTGGGCGTGGAGCGCTAACCACTGTCGAGATTAGTGGTGTGGTCTCACACTCGGCACTGGCAATTCACGACGCGCGGCGGTATAAGCGAGATTGTGGTGTTGGCTGAAACGAAAGAGAACAGCGCAGCATGCTGTCGTGTTTAAACTCAATTAAACCGCCTGCGAATGTGCTTTCCTTAGCCGCGAACAAGGCGCCCGCGCGAAAACGTGCCTCCTCCAGCATCCTGGCGAACGGCGGCGGCGGCGTGCGCCGCACCGCCCGAGACGGCTGCGCTGGCGCTGGCCAATCGGCGGGTGAGTTGGAGAGGAGAAGAGTAGTGCGGCGAAGCACGACGCGCGCGGCGCAGGGGTCATTTTCACTCCGGCAGTCGACGACTTCGGACGCTCGCTCCGTTCGCCATGGCCAGGACCAAGCAAACCGCCCGTAAGAGCACCGGTGGGAAGGCTCCGCGTAAGCAGCTTGCTACCAAGGCTGCTCGCAAGAGTGCACCTGCCACAGGTGGGGTTAAGAAACCGCATCGGTACAGGCCTGGGACCGTGGCCCTTCGTGAAATTCGCCGCTACCAGAAGTCGACCGAACTTCTCATCCGCAAGCTGCCGTTCCAGCGCTTGGTGAGGGAAATCGCTCAGGATTTCAAGACCGACCTCCGATTCCAGAGTTCGGCTGTGATGGCCCTTCAGGAGGCCAGCGAGGCCTACCTGGTCGGTCTCTTCGAGGACACCAACCTGTGCGCCATCCACGCCAAGCGCGTTACCATCATGCCGAAGGACATCCAGCTGGCCCGGCGCATCCGTGGCGAGCGCGCCTAAGTTCGGTTCGGCCGCTGTCTGCGCCGCAGCCTCGGTCAGGCAAGCAACACAAAACGGTCCTTCTCAGGACCACCTACATGTTTGCTTCGGCCACGGGAGCACGCGAGACCACGTACTCCAACCGTACCCTCTCGGTCTGTCTGTTTTGTTGTTATTTTTTATTATCAATATTTTTTCTCTGTGTGTGTGTCTGTGGTGAGCTGCCGGTGCGAGGTGGTGCCTCGTTTCGGATGCATATGGTAAGTATTGCGCGCGCTCGAGCAAGACGAGAGAGAGGAAAAAAAAAAAGAAACAAAATGCGCGTTCGTTGCAAAACGGTTCGCGCATTCATGCGAAGAAGCCGCGCACGAAGACGAAATTAATGCGGCCGATGTTGCGTGCAAGCTTTTGTGTATTGGTATGCCATGCATGCGTTTGTTCACGTTCCTCATGCATACCTGCCTGGCTCATAAGTGCATGCTGGTTGCGGATATGGGCCATTTTTTGTTTGTTTTCAAGGGCCCGATCGCCTATCACATTCCACTACGCGAATCGTACGCTACTTGCAGTGAGGCTCGTCCCTGTGCGCCCCCGGACACCCTGAAGCTCGCTTTCTATCTACATTCGTGCACTGACATGCCAGCTAGCTAGCAGCAGCGTCAGTTCAACAGGCACGGTTGCGCTAATTCAAACAGAGGGAAACGGGCGCAGAGAACGGGATTGCCAAGCAAAACCCTGCCGTCACACGCATTTCGGTGGTCCTGACAAGGACCGTTGGGTTGTGCGACGAGCGCGACTGTAGTCCGGCGGCTGGGAGCTGCTCGCTTACGCCTTCTTCTCGGTCTTCTTTGGGAGAAGCACAGCTTGGATGTTGGGCAAGACGCCGCCCTGCGCGATCGTCACGCCGGAGAGCAGCTTGTTCAGCTCCTCGTCGTTGCGGATGGCGAGCTGCAGGTGGCGGGGGATGATCCTGGTCTTCTTGTTGTCACGAGCCGCGTTGCCAGCGAGCTCGAGCACTTCGGCAGCCAGGTACTCGAGGACGGCCGCGAGGTAGACGGGAGCGCCCGCTCCGACGCGCTCGGCGTAGTTTCCCTTGCGCAGGAGACGGTGGATACGGCCCACGGGGAACTGGAGACCCGCGCGGCTGGAACGCGTCTTGCTCTTGCCCTTCGCCTTGCCGCCTTTGCCGCGTCCGGACATGCTGGTGCTGCTGATGCGTAGAGTGAGACAGAGAAACGCACGACTGACGCAGTCGCGATCTGTGAGCGATTTGAGCCGTGCTCGTAGTGCCTTCGCCGCTGTCGCCGCCGCCGGTCCCAAAGGAAAGCGCGAGGGAAAGGGAGAGAGGCCGCGCGGACCAATGGCGCGCGCGGATATGCGAGGTCGCGTGAACACCACCCTCCCGCGATAAAAACGGGGCGCGCGCGACCGGTCGCGCGTATTCCGATCTCGTTTGCTCGGCTACTCACAACGGTGCGATGCCTCCCCAGCCCAGCGGTAAGGCCGTGAAGAAGGCCGGCAAGGCGCAGAAGAACGTGCGCGCCACCGACAAGAAGAAGAAGAAGCGCCGCAGGAAGGAGAGCTTCTCCATCTATATCTACAAGGTGCTGAAGCAGGTGCACCCGGACACTGGAGTCTCCAGCAAGGCCATGTCTATCATGAACAGCTTCGTGAACGACATCTTCGAGCGTATCGCCGCGGAGTCGTCCCGTCTGGCTCACTACAACAAGCGCTCGACCATCACGAGCCGGGAGATCCAGACTGCCGTGCGTCTGCTGTTGCCCGGCGAGCTGGCCAAACACGCCGTGTCCGAGGGCACCAAAGCCGTCACCAAGTACACCAGCTCCAAGTAGGCGACCGAGCGCTCGTCCGCCCAGCCCACACCCAACGGCTCTTCTCAGAGCCACCCAAAGTGTCTGCATTGGCATTGGGATGTAGTGAGAATCTCGACGATTCCGTCCGTTCCCTCTGTTCGACGCTTCCTCGTTTAGAAAAAAAACCCGACGCGCGCTGTCGGACAACGCGTTCTCATTGCGACAGCGCGTGTGCTAAAAGTTTCGTAGCAGAAACGCACAGAACGCCAGGCGCTCAGCACAACAACACAAACAAAGCGAGTATAGGGCGCGTGAGCCGACTCCGCGCGAGCGGCCACGTTCGCCTGCACTAATTGCCACGGCGCGTGTTTCGCACACCTAGGCTGATGAGGCGGTCGTTGCTGCACATTTACTTAATTCTGATGTAGCGTAAGTTTTAAAAGCAGGCAGCCCTCGTCCGTTTTTTCACATTTTATTTCTTATTTTCGGTCGACGCGCATTTGCGGGTCCCGAGGTGTGCCTCTATGGCTGCTAGAACTAATGTCGTCGGTCGCTGCGTGTGCTAGAATGCCCACTCGGCGGCCGGCCGCACGTATAGAGCAGTGCTCCGGACTGAAATTTAGAGCCGCGTGCTGTCAGCGCCGCATCGCTGTAGCAGTGGCTGGCGAGCGGAAATGCGTTAGCACGTTCACGAAGCAGCAGCGCGTAAGGGAAATTTTACGCTGTTATTACAAATGTAGTGGTAATTTGAAGTGGAAAAAGGAGAGATGCGCGCGGCTCTCCGCATACTGCATAGCGGTTGCGCGCGCGTCCTGCGTAGCTGCCTTCGTACGGGCTGGGCGCGATGGGAGAGGGAGGAGGTCGGAGCGCCGCCAGCACTGCCCTCGCTCTCTTCCGTCCCCTAGAATGCTGAATTTGGCTCGCGCGCGCGTCTTAGGCTGATTTCGCTGACGCTATCTGCGAGGCTACGTAAGCTATCGCGACGAAATTTGACGGTCGTGTGGGCACCAGTCAGCGGTGCCTGCGTGCGAAATTTGAAACGCCTGAGGCGAGCGGAGCATGAGCGCGCCCTGTTTTGCGACTAGTGATCAAGCGAACCGTGTTGGCGTGGCTGAGTTTGAAGTTGTGCGCGCGGTGTGCTTTGCGGCAATGACCAGGGTGCACTTGCAAGCGTAGCCGAGCTAACGGTGAATAGAACGAGTAATCACAATTATGAGAACACAATAAACTTGTTCCTGGGGCGCGACACGAGCAGTGAGTGCGTGCAACATACCACAATAACATTGTTGACACGTTTGTTTTTCCCTTGGCGAGTTGAGCAAAATAAGAAGGGAGGCTGGTTGAACATCAGCCTACGTTGCAGTGTGGAATGCCCAAAAAGAGACAACATAAGAAAAACAAAAGTAAACTCTGCGATTGTGTTGCGAGGCCACTTGTCTTGAACTCAGTGCGTGGCCTAAGCAGGGCTCAGTGCAGCAACCAGCGACTCACTCGCGAAGAGAGGCCGCGCTGCCCGGGAGCCAATCGGCGCGCGTTCATCCTCCTCGCCCTCTTTTTTGCGGCGCGGCTTCGTCGCTCAGTCGCGGCGCAAGGACGCGGCATTCGCTTTCCTGACTCGCTCCGAAGCAGCAGCAACAGCCGAGATGTCTGGACGTGGCAAGGGCGGCAAGGGGCTCGGCAAGGGTGGCGCGAAGCGTCATCGTAAGGTGTTGCGTGACAACATCCAAGGCATCACCAAGCCTGCCATCCGTCGCCTCGCTCGCCGTGGCGGTGTCAAGCGTATCTCCGGCCTGATCTACGAGGAGACACGCGGTGTGCTCAAGGTGTTCCTCGAGAACGTGATTCGGGACGCCGTCACCTACACTGAGCACGCCAAGCGCAAGACCGTGACCGCCATGGACGTTGTGTATGCCCTCAAGCGTCAGGGCCGCACCCTCTACGGTTTCGGAGGCTAAGCAGCGCGCGTGCGCGACGTCGTCTGCAAGCAGCGCATCAGCTCCTCTGAAGAACCCAACAGCCCTCTTCAGGGCTACCCACTTGGTGCTTCGGCAGTGATGCGCAGGATTTGCGATCTCCTGCTCCGTTAACCCTCTTTTGCACGCCATTATCTCGCGTTCGGCCGTACGAGACACGCGCGGTGAACTTGGTCAGGTGAGCGAGCGCAACCGCGTGTATTCATAAGGCGTGGTAGCATAGTTTTTCGCCCTCGCAAGGCGAGCTCTGCTCGATTGCATTTGCGCTCGCCACTGCGTGTTGTGTTGCTGCCATTTCGCCCGCCCTCAGCGTGTCCTAGTTGCGACGTGCCGGTCGTTCGTGCAGCTCAGTTGTCGCCTTTGGTTGGACCCTTGTTGAGCCAGCCAGAGTGGCATGATGATTAAAAGAAAGGTAATCGTAAGCTCGTCGATGCGCATTTTGTCGCTTTGAAGTGGCTCGCTTCTTCTACTCCCTTGGAGAAGAGTATGAGCCGGGCGGCAGCACTCGGTTACATACGCCGAGCGTGGCGGTCAGCGGGCACACTTAAGTTAAGTAAGGCCCCATATTTCACAGCAATAGCTCGTGTGGATATGCAACGAAGCAAAGCACGAGGAAAATATTGCCCGGCACGGGCCAGTGTGTAACAGCTGAAAGCGAGTTTTCTACAGACAGCAGTTATTTGTTCTCTCCAGTGCAAGCGTTAAATGAGCGAGCCTGAGCTGCATTCTGAGCTGCATTCGCACGGCTTCGTTGGTTTGCGTCGGAGAAACAATAATGTGCCAGTCCTCTTGGCCTACGAGCTGAGCGCCCGTCGTGTCCCTCGTCTAGCCTTGTGGTTGTTGCATGCGCGATGGGCGGCCGTGGACTGCCACCGTGCGATTCACAATTGCGTAACTCTTTTGAGCGACGCAAATGAATGGAAAGGTGAGGAGATTAGCTAGGTAGCTGTCGCTAGAACCGGGCTCACTGCGTTGTATTCAAGTGGACGAGGGTGCGCGCGGTAGACACCGAGGGGCGTGCTGTTTTCATTGGTGCTGTTGTCTGTAATACTCGTGCACAGGGGGATTTCTTATGCGCGCGCTATAGGTGATAAGCAGTTGGTTCGAGGTCAATGTGGTTCTTGCAAGCCAATGCACCCCCGAGTCGCCCAAAACAAGAGGAAAATAAAATACAGGAGCAGAGCGGTGAAGTGTGCTTGCCTAGACAGAAATATGCTTTCACAGTGCAGGCTCATTTTCTCTCGTTATTTGTATACGACTCGCTCTTTCGTCATGCGTGCGCGTAGGTGATGCTGGGCGACCTTGTTCGCGCCATATACTTAGATCGGTAAGGAAGCGGGCGCTGGACATGCGCTGCGTTTAAAGAAAACAAACTTTTTCGAGCAACGTATTTGTGCATGCCAAGCGGGAGACGAGCGGCCGCCCGCTTGGCGATTTGAGCGGTGCATCGCGTATTTGTCGAACTCTTCGCCGCCAGATGGAGCCTCCTGTCCTACGTGTGAACATTTGTCCTTTTGGCAGTTTGTGCCACGCGTATTTATGCGCTGTAAGGCGGTTGCGTAATGTCATTGCGTGGAAGCGCCAAAGTGCACAAGACTACCTCTTGCCGCTGCATCCCTGGAAAATCGTAAATGTGAAAGCTGCTGTACAGAAAGATTCCGAATTTGAACCGGCTGCTCCCTCACTCATGTCGCATGTATTGGCACGCGAAGGTAAGAGAAACTGACACGCGCCGGCCGTCGCCATCGCACGGATTTCGCATTCGTGTTGCGTTTAATGAAAGCCAAGCTCGCGCCAATTATTTTACATTTCTCCCACGAAGCCGCCGGGAAATGTGTGCGCCTATGGCCTTGACGTATAGCAAAGCGAGATGATGGCTCAACAGGTAAACAAATGGGGAAGGAGCAGCCGGAGAAAATGTACGGGCCGCTTACTTTGAAGAAACTCGGCACTTTTGGTTATTTCTTTTCTCTTGTTTATGTATGGATTGCTACTGTGAACTCACTGGCATGTGCGTGCAAAGGGAATAGCCGAGGACGAAGCAAGGCGTACACAGTGCGCAATGAGGTCATACGGGTCGTGCGTGTAGCTCGGAGGTGAACTCCAAGTAATGCATCGGAACACACCCAAGAGAAAACAACGGGTTGTCACGAGAGAACTAATGCAGCCATGTAAACGAAGCTTGTTGCATGTGAGAAAAACGTGTGGTGGTGCGGTGACGTTTCTTTTTTTCCTTCCATAATGCACGAGTACTGGCAGGTTAAGAAGTACAAAGTTTCATATCTCAACAATACAAATCGGTACCGCGATCGTGTGAATTGCACACAACAACTAACGCAAGTTCTGTCTAAAAATTTTCATCCCATCGAAAACGCCTCTCATGTCTATGAAGGTATTGTAAAAGTCATACTCACGCATGAATGGTATATCTTATCGAGGCGTATAAATTGTGTTCCCTTTATACATATCGCCTTGTGCAATTAACAGAATTTCCAAATCCGGTTCCATTGCTGCGCGACGGAGCTTTAAAGCGCACACTTGAACTGCTCTTTTTTTTTTTCCTCTCTTCCATTTCACAGTTTTCCACAATCACTGAGAATAATTAAAAAAATGAGGAAGAGCTCGGCATCAGTTGAAAATTGCGCTGTTGCAGGCGCGCGATTTGAACGTTTTCTTTTACACGCAATTAGGCGCACCAAATTCGGTGCGTTAGTTGGCGAGGAAATAGATTTCTGCCGGCGGCTGCCGAGCTGGAGCTTCGCTATAACATGACAACAACGCCGTCGATCCTGTGGCGAAGTTGCGTGCGGGAATGCAATCGAAAAAGCTAGCTGACGAAATGTACGCTCTGTATAGAGCAAAGTGTTGCGTTTGATGATTGTTTGTCAAAACCTTGCAAGTGCGAAAACTGTGTACCGAATACGTGGCACGCGGAAGCCGTGCTTGGGGTCGCGCCTGCGAAGCGTTGGTTGATGCTCCTAACGTGTCTCCTAACGCGCGTTCAACACCTGTCAATATTGTATTCCAAATTCGCTCTTAGAGCGGAAGTACATCGTTTTCTCTGTAACTCTGAAGTGGTGCTGGTAGACCATACGTAAGTTTGTCGTTAATCTTGCGATGCGAATGCGGGCCTCGCGTTCTTCAATGCGTGGACGGGAAAGTGTGGTACTGGCATGTCTGCATATGCGAGAGGGTTTGCTGCCGAGTGCGGCCACACCACGATGTAGTTGCCCCTCGAGAAGGCACCGTGGCGCGCACTTGTAGTTCGTGAAACGAGCAGCAGCATGATCAAAGCAATGCAGTGAACAAGCAATAATGTAGCCTAAACATGCACACCCATCTCCGTCGCGCGCAGATCGCGATAACAGCTCCCATGGCGTTGGGCGTGGAGCGCTAACCACTGTCGAGATTAGTGGTGTGGTCTCACACTCGGCACTGGCAATTCACGACGCGCGGCGGTATAAGCGAGATTGTGGTGTTGGCTGAAACGAAAGAGAACAGCGCAGCATGCTGTCGTGTTTAAACTCAATTAAACCGCCTGCGAATGTGCTTTCCTTAGCCGCGAACAAGGCGCCCGCGCGAAAACGTGCCTCCTCCAGCATCCTGGCGAACGGCGGCGGCGGCGTGCGCCGCACCGCCCGAGACGGCTGCGCTGGCGCTGGCCAATCGGCGGGTGAGTTGGAGAGGAGAAGAGTAGTGCGGCGAAGCACGACGCGCGCGGCGCAGGGGTCATTTTCACTCCGGCAGTCGACGACTTCGGACGCTCGCTCCGTTCGCCATGGCCAGGACCAAGCAAACCGCCCGTAAGAGCACCGGTGGGAAGGCTCCGCGTAAGCAGCTTGCTACCAAGGCTGCTCGCAAGAGTGCACCTGCCACAGGTGGGGTTAAGAAACCGCATCGGTACAGGCCTGGGACCGTGGCCCTTCGTGAAATTCGCCGCTACCAGAAGTCGACCGAACTTCTCATCCGCAAGCTGCCGTTCCAGCGCTTGGTGAGGGAAATCGCTCAGGATTTCAAGACCGACCTCCGATTCCAGAGTTCGGCTGTGATGGCCCTTCAGGAGGCCAGCGAGGCCTACCTGGTCGGTCTCTTCGAGGACACCAACCTGTGCGCCATCCACGCCAAGCGCGTTACCATCATGCCGAAGGACATCCAGCTGGCCCGGCGCATCCGTGGCGAGCGCGCCTAAGTTCGGTTCGGCCGCTGTCTGCGCCGCAGCCTCGGTCAGGCAAGCAACACAAAACGGTCCTTCTCAGGACCACCTACATGTTTGCTTCGGCCACGGGAGCACGCGAGACCACGTACTCCAACCGTACCCTCTCGGTCTGTCTGTTTTGTTGTTATTTTTTATTATCAATATTTTTTCTCTGTGTGTGTGTCTGTGGTGAGCTGCCGGTGCGAGGTGGTGCCTCGTTTCGGATGCATATGGTAAGTATTGCGCGCGCTCGAGCAAGACGAGAGAGAGGAAAAAAAAAAAGAAACAAAATGCGCGTTCGTTGCAAAACGGTTCGCGCATTCATGCGAAGAAGCCGCGCACGAAGACGAAATTAATGCGGCCGATGTTGCGTGCAAGCTTTTGTGTATTGGTATGCCATGCATGCGTTTGTTCACGTTCCTCATGCATACCTGCCTGGCTCATAAGTGCATGCTGGTTGCGGATATGGGCCATTTTTTGTTTGTTTTCAAGGGCCCGATCGCCTATCACATTCCACTACGCGAATCGTACGCTACTTGCAGTGAGGCTCGTCCCTGTGCGCCCCCGGACACCCTGAAGCTCGCTTTCTATCTACATTCGTGCACTGACATGCCAGCTAGCTAGCAGCAGCGTCAGTTCAACAGGCACGGTTGCGCTAATTCAAACAGAGGGAAACGGGCGCAGAGAACGGGATTGCCAAGCAAAACCCTGCCGTCACACGCATTTCGGTGGTCCTGACAAGGACCGTTGGGTTGTGCGACGAGCGCGACTGTAGTCCGGCGGCTGGGAGCTGCTCGCTTACGCCTTCTTCTCGGTCTTCTTTGGGAGAAGCACAGCTTGGATGTTGGGCAAGACGCCGCCCTGCGCGATCGTCACGCCGGAGAGCAGCTTGTTCAGCTCCTCGTCGTTGCGGATGGCGAGCTGCAGGTGGCGGGGGATGATCCTGGTCTTCTTGTTGTCACGAGCCGCGTTGCCAGCGAGCTCGAGCACTTCGGCAGCCAGGTACTCGAGGACGGCCGCGAGGTAGACGGGAGCGCCCGCTCCGACGCGCTCGGCGTAGTTTCCCTTGCGCAGGAGACGGTGGATACGGCCCACGGGGAACTGGAGACCCGCGCGGCTGGAACGCGTCTTGCTCTTGCCCTTCGCCTTGCCGCCTTTGCCGCGTCCGGACATGCTGGTGCTGCTGATGCGTAGAGTGAGACAGAGAAACGCACGACTGACGCAGTCGCGATCTGTGAGCGATTTGAGCCGTGCTCGTAGTGCCTTCGCCGCTGTCGCCGCCGCCGGTCCCAAAGGAAAGCGCGAGGGAAAGGGAGAGAGGCCGCGCGGACCAATGGCGCGCGCGGATATGCGAGGTCGCGTGAACACCACCCTCCCGCGATAAAAACGGGGCGCGCGCGACCGGTCGCGCGTATTCCGATCTCGTTTGCTCGGCTACTCACAACGGTGCGATGCCTCCCCAGCCCAGCGGTAAGGCCGTGAAGAAGGCCGGCAAGGCGCAGAAGAACGTGCGCGCCACCGACAAGAAGAAGAAGAAGCGCCGCAGGAAGGAGAGCTTCTCCATCTATATCTACAAGGTGCTGAAGCAGGTGCACCCGGACACTGGAGTCTCCAGCAAGGCCATGTCTATCATGAACAGCTTCGTGAACGACATCTTCGAGCGTATCGCCGCGGAGTCGTCCCGTCTGGCTCACTACAACAAGCGCTCGACCATCACGAGCCGGGAGATCCAGACTGCCGTGCGTCTGCTGTTGCCCGGCGAGCTGGCCAAACACGCCGTGTCCGAGGGCACCAAAGCCGTCACCAAGTACACCAGCTCCAAGTAGGCGACCGAGCGCTCGTCCGCCCAGCCCACACCCAACGGCTCTTCTCAGAGCCACCCAAAGTGTCTGCATTGGCATTGGGATGTAGTGAGAATCTCGACGATTCCGTCCGTTCCCTCTGTTCGACGCTTCCTCGTTTAGAAAAAAAACCCGACGCGCGCTGTCGGACAACGCGTTCTCATTGCGACAGCGCGTGTGCTAAAAGTTTCGTAGCAGAAACGCACAGAACGCCAGGCGCTCAGCACAACAACACAAACAAAGCGAGTATAGGGCGCGTGAGCCGACTCCGCGCGAGCGGCCACGTTCGCCTGCACTAATTGCCACGGCGCGTGTTTCGCACACCTAGGCTGATGAGGCGGTCGTTGCTGCACATTTACTTAATTCTGATGTAGCGTAAGTTTTAAAAGCAGGCAGCCCTCGTCCGTTTTTTCACATTTTATTTCTTATTTTCGGTCGACGCGCATTTGCGGGTCCCGAGGTGTGCCTCTATGGCTGCTAGAACTAATGTCGTCGGTCGCTGCGTGTGCTAGAATGCCCACTCGGCGGCCGGCCGCACGTATAGAGCAGTGCTCCGGACTGAAATTTAGAGCCGCGTGCTGTCAGCGCCGCATCGCTGTAGCAGTGGCTGGCGAGCGGAAATGCGTTAGCACGTTCACGAAGCAGCAGCGCGTAAGGGAAATTTTACGCTGTTATTACAAATGTAGTGGTAATTTGAAGTGGAAAAAGGAGAGATGCGCGCGGCTCTCCGCATACTGCATAGCGGTTGCGCGCGCGTCCTGCGTAGCTGCCTTCGTACGGGCTGGGCGCGATGGGAGAGGGAGGAGGTCGGAGCGCCGCCAGCACTGCCCTCGCTCTCTTCCGTCCCCTAGAATGCTGAATTTGGCTCGCGCGCGCGTCTTAGGCTGATTTCGCTGACGCTATCTGCGAGGCTACGTAAGCTATCGCGACGAAATTTGACGGTCGTGTGGGCACCAGTCAGCGGTGCCTGCGTGCGAAATTTGAAACGCCTGAGGCGAGCGGAGCATGAGCGCGCCCTGTTTTGCGACTAGTGATCAAGCGAACCGTGTTGGCGTGGCTGAGTTTGAAGTTGTGCGCGCGGTGTGCTTTGCGGCAATGACCAGGGTGCACTTGCAAGCGTAGCCGAGCTAACGGTGAATAGAACGAGTAATCACAATTATGAGAACACAATAAACTTGTTCCTGGGGCGCGACACGAGCAGTGAGTGCGTGCAACATACCACAATAACATTGTTGACACGTTTGTTTTTCCCTTGGCGAGTTGAGCAAAATAAGAAGGGAGGCTGGTTGAACATCAGCCTACGTTGCAGTGTGGAATGCCCAAAAAGAGACAACATAAGAAAAACAAAAGTAAACTCTGCGATTGTGTTGCGAGGCCACTTGTCTTGAACTCAGTGCGTGGCCTAAGCAGGGCTCAGTGCAGCAACCAGCGACTCACTCGCGAAGAGAGGCCGCGCTGCCCGGGAGCCAATCGGCGCGCGTTCATCCTCCTCGCCCTCTTTTTTGCGGCGCGGCTTCGTCGCTCAGTCGCGGCGCAAGGACGCGGCATTCGCTTTCCTGACTCGCTCCGAAGCAGCAGCAACAGCCGAGATGTCTGGACGTGGCAAGGGCGGCAAGGGGCTCGGCAAGGGTGGCGCGAAGCGTCATCGTAAGGTGTTGCGTGACAACATCCAAGGCATCACCAAGCCTGCCATCCGTCGCCTCGCTCGCCGTGGCGGTGTCAAGCGTATCTCCGGCCTGATCTACGAGGAGACACGCGGTGTGCTCAAGGTGTTCCTCGAGAACGTGATTCGGGACGCCGTCACCTACACTGAGCACGCCAAGCGCAAGACCGTGACCGCCATGGACGTTGTGTATGCCCTCAAGCGTCAGGGCCGCACCCTCTACGGTTTCGGAGGCTAAGCAGCGCGCGCGTGCGCGACGTCGTCTGCAAGCAGCGCATCAGCTCCTCTGAAGAACCCAACAGCCCTCTTCAGGGCTACCCACTTGGTGCTTCGGCAGTGATGCGCAGGATTTGCGATCTCCTGCTCCGTTAACCCTCTTTTGCACGCCATTATCTCGCGTTCGGCCGTACGAGACACGCGCGGTGAACTTGGTCAGGTGAGCGAGCGCAACCGCGTGTATTCATAAGGCGTGGTAGCATAGTTTTTCGCCCTCGCAAGGCGAGCTCTGCTCGATTGCATTTGCGCTCGCCACTGCGTGTTGTGTTGCTGCCATTTCGCCCGCCCTCAGCGTGTCCTAGTTGCGACGTGCCGGTCGTTCGTGCAGCTCAGTTGTCGCCTTTGGTTGGACCCTTGTTGAGCCAGCCAGAGTGGCATGATGATTAAAAGAAAGGTAATCGTAAGCTCGTCGATGCGCATTTTGTCGCTTTGAAGTGGCTCGCTTCTTCTACTCCCTTGGAGAAGAGTATGAGCCGGGCGGCAGCACTCGGTTACATACGCCGAGCGTGGCGGTCAGCGGGCACACTTAAGTTAAGTAAGGCCCCATATTTCACAGCAATAGCTCGTGTGGATATGCAACGAAGCAAAGCACGAGGAAAATATTGCCCGGCACGGGCCAGTGTGTAACAGCTGAAAGCGAGTTTTCTACAGACAGCAGTTATTTGTTCTCTCCAGTGCAAGCGTTAAATGAGCGAGCCTGAGCTGCATTCTGAGCTGCATTCGCACGGCTTCGTTGGTTTGCGTCGGAGAAACAATAATGTGCCAGTCCTCTTGGCCTACGAGCTGAGCGCCCGTCGTGTCCCTCGTCTAGCCTTGTGGTTGTTGCATGCGCGATGGGCGGCCGTGGACTGCCACCGTGCGATTCACAATTGCGTAACTCTTTTGAGCGACGCAAATGAATGGAAAGGTGAGGAGATTAGCTAGGTAGCTGTCGCTAGAACCGGGCTCACTGCGTTGTATTCAAGTGGACGAGGGTGCGCGCGGTAGACACCGAGGGGCGTGCTGTTTTCATTGGTGCTGTTGTCTGTAATACTCGTGCACAGGGGGATTTCTTATGCGCGCGCTATAGGTGATAAGCAGTTGGTTCGAGGTCAATGTGGTTCTTGCAAGCCAATGCACCCCCGAGTCGCCCAAAACAAGAGGAAAATAAAATACAGGAGCAGAGCGGTGAAGTGTGCTTGCCTAGACAGAAATATGCTTTCACAGTGCAGGCTCATTTTCTCTCGTTATTTGTATACGACTCGCTCTTTCGTCATGCGTGCGCGTAGGTGATGCTGGGCGACCTTGTTCGCGCCATATACTTAGATCGGTAAGGAAGCGGGCGCTGGACATGCGCTGCGTTTAAAGAAAACAAACTTTTTCGAGCAACGTATTTGTGCATGCCAAGCGGGAGACGAGCGGCCGCCCGCTTGGCGATTTGAGCGGTGCATCGCGTATTTGTCGAACTCTTCGCCGCCAGATGGAGCCTCCTGTCCTACGTGTGAACATTTGTCCTTTTGGCAGTTTGTGCCACGCGTATTTATGCGCTGTAAGGCGGTTGCGTAATGTCATTGCGTGGAAGCGCCAAAGTGCACAAGACTACCTCTTGCCGCTGCATCCCTGGAAAATCGTAAATGTGAAAGCTGCTGTACAGAAAGATTCCGAATTTGAACCGGCTGCTCCCTCACTCATGTCGCATGTATTGGCACGCGAAGGTAAGAGAAACTGACACGCGCCGGCCGTCGCCATCGCACGGATTTCGCATTCGTGTTGCGTTTAATGAAAGCCAAGCTCGCGCCAATTATTTTACATTTCTCCCACGAAGCCGCCGGGAAATGTGTGCGCCTATGGCCTTGACGTATAGCAAAGCGAGATGATGGCTCAACAGGTAAACAAATGGGGAAGGAGCAGCCGGAGAAAATGTACGGGCCGCTTACTTTGAAGAAACTCGGCACTTTTGGTTATTTCTTTTCTCTTGTTTATGTATGGATTGCTACTGTGAACTCACTGGCATGTGCGTGCAAAGGGAATAGCCGAGGACGAAGCAAGGCGTACACAGTGCGCAATGAGGTCATACGGGTCGTGCGTGTAGCTCGGAGGTGAACTCCAAGTAATGCATCGGAACACACCCAAGAGAAAACAACGGGTTGTCACGAGAGAACTAATGCAGCCATGTAAACGAAGCTTGTTGCATGTGAGAAAAACGTGTGGTGGTGCGGTGACGTTTCTTTTTTTCCTTCCATAATGCACGAGTACTGGCAGGTTAAGAAGTACAAAGTTTCATATCTCAACAATACAAATCGGTACCGCGATCGTGTGAATTGCACACAACAACTAACGCAAGTTCTGTCTAAAAATTTTCATCCCATCGAAAACGCCTCTCATGTCTATGAAGGTATTGTAAAAGTCATACTCACGCATGAATGGTATATCTTATCGAGGCGTATAAATTGTGTTCCCTTTATACATATCGCCTTGTGCAATTAACAGAATTTCCAAATCCGGTTCCATTGCTGCGCGACGGAGCTTTAAAGCGCACACTTGAACTGCTCTTTTTTTTTTTCCTCTCTTCCATTTCACAGTTTTCCACAATCACTGAGAATAATTAAAAAAATGAGGAAGAGCTCGGCATCAGTTGAAAATTGCGCTGTTGCAGGCGCGCGATTTGAACGTTTTCTTTTACACGCAATTAGGCGCACCAAATTCGGTGCGTTAGTTGGCGAGGAAATAGATTTCTGCCGGCGGCTGCCGAGCTGGAGCTTCGCTATAACATGACAACAACGCCGTCGATCCTGTGGCGAAGTTGCGTGCGGGAATGCAATCGAAAAAGCTAGCTGACGAAATGTACGCTCTGTATAGAGCAAAGTGTTGCGTTTGATGATTGTTTGTCAAAACCTTGCAAGTGCGAAAACTGTGTACCGAATACGTGGCACGCGGAAGCCGTGCTTGGGGTCGCGCCTGCGAAGCGTTGGTTGATGCTCCTAACGTGTCTCCTAACGCGCGTTCAACACCTGTCAATATTGTATTCCAAATTCGCTCTTAGAGCGGAAGTACATCGTTTTCTCTGTAACTCTGAAGTGGTGCTGGTAGACCATACGTAAGTTTGTCGTTAATCTTGCGATGCGAATGCGGGCCTCGCGTTCTTCAATGCGTGGACGGGAAAGTGTGGTACTGGCATGTCTGCATATGCGAGAGGGTTTGCTGCCGAGTGCGGCCACACCACGATGTAGTTGCCCCTCGAGAAGGCACCGTGGCGCGCACTTGTAGTTCGTGAAACGAGCAGCAGCATGATCAAAGCAATGCAGTGAACAAGCAATAATGTAGCCTAAACATGCACACCCATCTCCGTCGCGCGCAGATCGCGATAACAGCTCCCATGGCGTTGGGCGTGGAGCGCTAACCACTGTCGAGATTAGTGGTGTGGTCTCACACTCGGCACTGGCAATTCACGACGCGCGGCGGTATAAGCGAGATTGTGGTGTTGGCTGAAACGAAAGAGAACAGCGCAGCATGCTGTCGTGTTTAAACTCAATTAAACCGCCTGCGAATGTGCTTTCCTTAGCCGCGAACAAGGCGCCCGCGCGAAAACGTGCCTCCTCCAGCATCCTGGCGAACGGCGGCGGCGGCGTGCGCCGCACCGCCCGAGACGGCTGCGCTGGCGCTGGCCAATCGGCGGGTGAGTTGGAGAGGAGAAGAGTAGTGCGGCGAAGCACGACGCGCGCGGCGCAGGGGTCATTTTCACTCCGGCAGTCGACGACTTCGGACGCTCGCTCCGTTCGCCATGGCCAGGACCAAGCAAACCGCCCGTAAGAGCACCGGTGGGAAGGCTCCGCGTAAGCAGCTTGCTACCAAGGCTGCTCGCAAGAGTGCACCTGCCACAGGTGGGGTTAAGAAACCGCATCGGTACAGGCCTGGGACCGTGGCCCTTCGTGAAATTCGCCGCTACCAGAAGTCGACCGAACTTCTCATCCGCAAGCTGCCGTTCCAGCGCTTGGTGAGGGAAATCGCTCAGGATTTCAAGACCGACCTCCGATTCCAGAGTTCGGCTGTGATGGCCCTTCAGGAGGCCAGCGAGGCCTACCTGGTCGGTCTCTTCGAGGACACCAACCTGTGCGCCATCCACGCCAAGCGCGTTACCATCATGCCGAAGGACATCCAGCTGGCCCGGCGCATCCGTGGCGAGCGCGCCTAAGTTCGGTTCGGCCGCTGTCTGCGCCGCAGCCTCGGTCAGGCAAGCAACACAAAACGGTCCTTCTCAGGACCACCTACATGTTTGCTTCGGCCACGGGAGCACGCGAGACCACGTACTCCAACCGTACCCTCTCGGTCTGTCTGTTTTGTTGTTATTTTTTATTATCAATATTTTTTCTCTGTGTGTGTGTCTGTGGTGAGCTGCCGGTGCGAGGTGGTGCCTCGTTTCGGATGCATATGGTAAGTATTGCGCGCGCTCGAGCAAGACGAGAGAGAGGAAAAAAAAAAAGAAACAAAATGCGCGTTCGTTGCAAAACGGTTCGCGCATTCATGCGAAGAAGCCGCGCACGAAGACGAAATTAATGCGGCCGATGTTGCGTGCAAGCTTTTGTGTATTGGTATGCCATGCATGCGTTTGTTCACGTTCCTCATGCATACCTGCCTGGCTCATAAGTGCATGCTGGTTGCGGATATGGGCCATTTTTTGTTTGTTTTCAAGGGCCCGATCGCCTATCACATTCCACTACGCGAATCGTACGCTACTTGCAGTGAGGCTCGTCCCTGTGCGCCCCCGGACACCCTGAAGCTCGCTTTCTATCTACATTCGTGCACTGACATGCCAGCTAGCTAGCAGCAGCGTCAGTTCAACAGGCACGGTTGCGCTAATTCAAACAGAGGGAAACGGGCGCAGAGAACGGGATTGCCAAGCAAAACCCTGCCGTCACACGCATTTCGGTGGTCCTGACAAGGACCGTTGGGTTGTGCGACGAGCGCGACTGTAGTCCGGCGGCTGGGAGCTGCTCGCTTACGCCTTCTTCTCGGTCTTCTTTGGGAGAAGCACAGCTTGGATGTTGGGCAAGACGCCGCCCTGCGCGATCGTCACGCCGGAGAGCAGCTTGTTCAGCTCCTCGTCGTTGCGGATGGCGAGCTGCAGGTGGCGGGGGATGATCCTGGTCTTCTTGTTGTCACGAGCCGCGTTGCCAGCGAGCTCGAGCACTTCGGCAGCCAGGTACTCGAGGACGGCCGCGAGGTAGACGGGAGCGCCCGCTCCGACGCGCTCGGCGTAGTTTCCCTTGCGCAGGAGACGGTGGATACGGCCCACGGGGAACTGGAGACCCGCGCGGCTGGAACGCGTCTTGCTCTTGCCCTTCGCCTTGCCGCCTTTGCCGCGTCCGGACATGCTGGTGCTGCTGATGCGTAGAGTGAGACAGAGAAACGCACGACTGACGCAGTCGCGATCTGTGAGCGATTTGAGCCGTGCTCGTAGTGCCTTCGCCGCTGTCGCCGCCGCCGGTCCCAAAGGAAAGCGCGAGGGAAAGGGAGAGAGGCCGCGCGGACCAATGGCGCGCGCGGATATGCGAGGTCGCGTGAACACCACCCTCCCGCGATAAAAACGGGGCGCGCGCGACCGGTCGCGCGTATTCCGATCTCGTTTGCTCGGCTACTCACAACGGTGCGATGCCTCCCCAGCCCAGCGGTAAGGCCGTGAAGAAGGCCGGCAAGGCGCAGAAGAACGTGCGCGCCACCGACAAGAAGAAGAAGAAGCGCCGCAGGAAGGAGAGCTTCTCCATCTATATCTACAAGGTGCTGAAGCAGGTGCACCCGGACACTGGAGTCTCCAGCAAGGCCATGTCTATCATGAACAGCTTCGTGAACGACATCTTCGAGCGTATCGCCGCGGAGTCGTCCCGTCTGGCTCACTACAACAAGCGCTCGACCATCACGAGCCGGGAGATCCAGACTGCCGTGCGTCTGCTGTTGCCCGGCGAGCTGGCCAAACACGCCGTGTCCGAGGGCACCAAAGCCGTCACCAAGTACACCAGCTCCAAGTAGGCGACCGAGCGCTCGTCCGCCCAGCCCACACCCAACGGCTCTTCTCAGAGCCACCCAAAGTGTCTGCATTGGCATTGGGATGTAGTGAGAATCTCGACGATTCCGTCCGTTCCCTCTGTTCGACGCTTCCTCGTTTAGAAAAAAAACCCGACGCGCGCTGTCGGACAACGCGTTCTCATTGCGACAGCGCGTGTGCTAAAAGTTTCGTAGCAGAAACGCACAGAACGCCAGGCGCTCAGCACAACAACACAAACAAAGCGAGTATAGGGCGCGTGAGCCGACTCCGCGCGAGCGGCCACGTTCGCCTGCACTAATTGCCACGGCGCGTGTTTCGCACACCTAGGCTGATGAGGCGGTCGTTGCTGCACATTTACTTAATTCTGATGTAGCGTAAGTTTTAAAAGCAGGCAGCCCTCGTCCGTTTTTTCACATTTTATTTCTTATTTTCGGTCGACGCGCATTTGCGGGTCCCGAGGTGTGCCTCTATGGCTGCTAGAACTAATGTCGTCGGTCGCTGCGTGTGCTAGAATGCCCACTCGGCGGCCGGCCGCACGTATAGAGCAGTGCTCCGGACTGAAATTTAGAGCCGCGTGCTGTCAGCGCCGCATCGCTGTAGCAGTGGCTGGCGAGCGGAAATGCGTTAGCACGTTCACGAAGCAGCAGCGCGTAAGGGAAATTTTACGCTGTTATTACAAATGTAGTGGTAATTTGAAGTGGAAAAAGGAGAGATGCGCGCGGCTCTCCGCATACTGCATAGCGGTTGCGCGCGCGTCCTGCGTAGCTGCCTTCGTACGGGCTGGGCGCGATGGGAGAGGGAGGAGGTCGGAGCGCCGCCAGCACTGCCCTCGCTCTCTTCCGTCCCCTAGAATGCTGAATTTGGCTCGCGCGCGCGTCTTAGGCTGATTTCGCTGACGCTATCTGCGAGGCTACGTAAGCTATCGCGACGAAATTTGACGGTCGTGTGGGCACCAGTCAGCGGTGCCTGCGTGCGAAATTTGAAACGCCTGAGGCGAGCGGAGCATGAGCGCGCCCTGTTTTGCGACTAGTGATCAAGCGAACCGTGTTGGCGTGGCTGAGTTTGAAGTTGTGCGCGCGGTGTGCTTTGCGGCAATGACCAGGGTGCACTTGCAAGCGTAGCCGAGCTAACGGTGAATAGAACGAGTAATCACAATTATGAGAACACAATAAACTTGTTCCTGGGGCGCGACACGAGCAGTGAGTGCGTGCAACATACCACAATAACATTGTTGACACGTTTGTTTTTCCCTTGGCGAGTTGAGCAAAATAAGAAGGGAGGCTGGTTGAACATCAGCCTACGTTGCAGTGTGGAATGCCCAAAAAGAGACAACATAAGAAAAACAAAAGTAAACTCTGCGATTGTGTTGCGAGGCCACTTGTCTTGAACTCAGTGCGTGGCCTAAGCAGGGCTCAGTGCAGCAACCAGCGACTCACTCGCGAAGAGAGGCCGCGCTGCCCGGGAGCCAATCGGCGCGCGTTCATCCTCCTCGCCCTCTTTTTTGCGGCGCGGCTTCGTCGCTCAGTCGCGGCGCAAGGACGCGGCATTCGCTTTCCTGACTCGCTCCGAAGCAGCAGCAACAGCCGAGATGTCTGGACGTGGCAAGGGCGGCAAGGGGCTCGGCAAGGGTGGCGCGAAGCGTCATCGTAAGGTGTTGCGTGACAACATCCAAGGCATCACCAAGCCTGCCATCCGTCGCCTCGCTCGCCGTGGCGGTGTCAAGCGTATCTCCGGCCTGATCTACGAGGAGACACGCGGTGTGCTCAAGGTGTTCCTCGAGAACGTGATTCGGGACGCCGTCACCTACACTGAGCACGCCAAGCGCAAGACCGTGACCGCCATGGACGTTGTGTATGCCCTCAAGCGTCAGGGCCGCACCCTCTACGGTTTCGGAGGCTAAGCAGCGCGCGTGCGCGACGTCGTCTGCAAGCAGCGCATCAGCTCCTCTGAAGAACCCAACAGCCCTCTTCAGGGCTACCCACTTGGTGCTTCGGCAGTGATGCGCAGGATTTGCGATCTCCTGCTCCGTTAACCCTCTTTTGCACGCCATTATCTCGCGTTCGGCCGTACGAGACACGCGCGGTGAACTTGGTCAGGTGAGCGAGCGCAACCGCGTGTATTCATAAGGCGTGGTAGCATAGTTTTTCGCCCTCGCAAGGCGAGCTCTGCTCGATTGCATTTGCGCTCGCCACTGCGTGTTGTGTTGCTGCCATTTCGCCCGCCCTCAGCGTGTCCTAGTTGCGACGTGCCGGTCGTTCGTGCAGCTCAGTTGTCGCCTTTGGTTGGACCCTTGTTGAGCCAGCCAGAGTGGCATGATGATTAAAAGAAAGGTAATCGTAAGCTCGTCGATGCGCATTTTGTCGCTTTGAAGTGGCTCGCTTCTTCTACTCCCTTGGAGAAGAGTATGAGCCGGGCGGCAGCACTCGGTTACATACGCCGAGCGTGGCGGTCAGCGGGCACACTTAAGTTAAGTAAGGCCCCATATTTCACAGCAATAGCTCGTGTGGATATGCAACGAAGCAAAGCACGAGGAAAATATTGCCCGGCACGGGCCAGTGTGTAACAGCTGAAAGCGAGTTTTCTACAGACAGCAGTTATTTGTTCTCTCCAGTGCAAGCGTTAAATGAGCGAGCCTGAGCTGCATTCTGAGCTGCATTCGCACGGCTTCGTTGGTTTGCGTCGGAGAAACAATAATGTGCCAGTCCTCTTGGCCTACGAGCTGAGCGCCCGTCGTGTCCCTCGTCTAGCCTTGTGGTTGTTGCATGCGCGATGGGCGGCCGTGGACTGCCACCGTGCGATTCACAATTGCGTAACTCTTTTGAGCGACGCAAATGAATGGAAAGGTGAGGAGATTAGCTAGGTAGCTGTCGCTAGAACCGGGCTCACTGCGTTGTATTCAAGTGGACGAGGGTGCGCGCGGTAGACACCGAGGGGCGTGCTGTTTTCATTGGTGCTGTTGTCTGTAATACTCGTGCACAGGGGGATTTCTTATGCGCGCGCTATAGGTGATAAGCAGTTGGTTCGAGGTCAATGTGGTTCTTGCAAGCCAATGCACCCCCGAGTCGCCCAAAACAAGAGGAAAATAAAATACAGGAGCAGAGCGGTGAAGTGTGCTTGCCTAGACAGAAATATGCTTTCACAGTGCAGGCTCATTTTCTCTCGTTATTTGTATACGACTCGCTCTTTCGTCATGCGTGCGCGTAGGTGATGCTGGGCGACCTTGTTCGCGCCATATACTTAGATCGGTAAGGAAGCGGGCGCTGGACATGCGCTGCGTTTAAAGAAAACAAACTTTTTCGAGCAACGTATTTGTGCATGCCAAGCGGGAGACGAGCGGCCGCCCGCTTGGCGATTTGAGCGGTGCATCGCGTATTTGTCGAACTCTTCGCCGCCAGATGGAGCCTCCTGTCCTACGTGTGAACATTTGTCCTTTTGGCAGTTTGTGCCACGCGTATTTATGCGCTGTAAGGCGGTTGCGTAATGTCATTGCGTGGAAGCGCCAAAGTGCACAAGACTACCTCTTGCCGCTGCATCCCTGGAAAATCGTAAATGTGAAAGCTGCTGTACAGAAAGATTCCGAATTTGAACCGGCTGCTCCCTCACTCATGTCGCATGTATTGGCACGCGAAGGTAAGAGAAACTGACACGCGCCGGCCGTCGCCATCGCACGGATTTCGCATTCGTGTTGCGTTTAATGAAAGCCAAGCTCGCGCCAATTATTTTACATTTCTCCCACGAAGCCGCCGGGAAATGTGTGCGCCTATGGCCTTGACGTATAGCAAAGCGAGATGATGGCTCAACAGGTAAACAAATGGGGAAGGAGCAGCCGGAGAAAATGTACGGGCCGCTTACTTTGAAGAAACTCGGCACTTTTGGTTATTTCTTTTCTCTTGTTTATGTATGGATTGCTACTGTGAACTCACTGGCATGTGCGTGCAAAGGGAATAGCCGAGGACGAAGCAAGGCGTACACAGTGCGCAATGAGGTCATACGGGTCGTGCGTGTAGCTCGGAGGTGAACTCCAAGTAATGCATCGGAACACACCCAAGAGAAAACAACGGGTTGTCACGAGAGAACTAATGCAGCCATGTAAACGAAGCTTGTTGCATGTGAGAAAAACGTGTGGTGGTGCGGTGACGTTTCTTTTTTTCCTTCCATAATGCACGAGTACTGGCAGGTTAAGAAGTACAAAGTTTCATATCTGAATTGCACACAACAACTAACGCAAGTTCTGTCTAAAAATTTTCATCCCATCGAAAACGCCTCTCATGTCTATGAAGGTATTGTAAAAGTCATACTCACGCATGAATGGTATATCTTATCGAGGCGTATAAATTGTGTTCCCTTTATACATATCGCCTTGTGCAATTAACAGAATTTCCAAATCCGGTTCCATTGCTGCGCGACGGAGCTTTAAAGCGCACACTTGAACTGCTCTTTTTTTTTTTTTCCTCTCTTCCATTTCACAGTTTTCCACAATCACTGAGAATAATTAAAAAAATGAGGAAGAGCTCGGCATCAGTTGAAAATTGCGCTGTTGCAGGCGCGCGATTTGAACGTTTTCTTTTACACGCAATTAGGCGCACCAAATTCGGTGCGTTAGTTGGCGAGGAAATAGATTTCTGCCGGCGGCTGCCGAGCTGGAGCTTCGCTATAACATGACAACAACGCCGTCGATCCTGTGGCGAAGTTGCGTGCGGGAATGCAATCGAAAAAGCTAGCTGACGAAATGTACGCTCTGTATAGAGCAAAGTGTTGCGTTTGATGATTGTTTGTCAAAACCTTGCAAGTGCGAAAACTGTGTACCGAATACGTGGCACGCGGAAGCCGTGCTTGGGGTCGCGCCTGCGAAGCGTTGGTTGATGCTCCTAACGTGTCTCCTAACGCGCGTTCAACACCTGTCAATATTGTATTCCAAATTCGCTCTTAGAGCGGAAGTACATCGTTTTCTCTGTAACTCTGAAGTGGTGCTGGTAGACCATACGTAAGTTTGTCGTTAATCTTGCGATGCGAATGCGGGCCTCGCGTTCTTCAATGCGTGGACGGGAAAGTGTGGTACTGGCATGTCTGCATATGCGAGAGGGTTTGCTGCCGAGTGCGGCCACACCACGATGTAGTTGCCCCTCGAGAAGGCACCGTGGCGCGCACTTGTAGTTCGTGAAACGAGCAGCAGCATGATCAAAGCAATGCAGTGAACAAGCAATAATGTAGCCTAAACATGCACACCCATCTCCGTCGCGCGCAGATCGCGATAACAGCTCCCATGGCGTTGGGCGTGGAGCGCTAACCACTGTCGAGATTAGTGGTGTGGTCTCACACTCGGCACTGGCAATTCACGACGCGCGGCGGTATAAGCGAGATTGTGGTGTTGGCTGAAACGAAAGAGAACAGCGCAGCATGCTGTCGTGTTTAAACTCAATTAAACCGCCTGCGAATGTGCTTTCCTTAGCCGCGAACAAGGCGCCCGCGCGAAAACGTGCCTCCTCCAGCATCCTGGCGAACGGCGGCGGCGGCGTGCGCCGCACCGCCCGAGACGGCTGCGCTGGCGCTGGCCAATCGGCGGGTGAGTTGGAGAGGAGAAGAGTAGTGCGGCGAAGCACGACGCGCGCGGCGCAGGGGTCATTTTCACTCCGGCAGTCGACGACTTCGGACGCTCGCTCCGTTCGCCATGGCCAGGACCAAGCAAACCGCCCGTAAGAGCACCGGTGGGAAGGCTCCGCGTAAGCAGCTTGCTACCAAGGCTGCTCGCAAGAGTGCACCTGCCACAGGTGGGGTTAAGAAACCGCATCGGTACAGGCCTGGGACCGTGGCCCTTCGTGAAATTCGCCGCTACCAGAAGTCGACCGAACTTCTCATCCGCAAGCTGCCGTTCCAGCGCTTGGTGAGGGAAATCGCTCAGGATTTCAAGACCGACCTCCGATTCCAGAGTTCGGCTGTGATGGCCCTTCAGGAGGCCAGCGAGGCCTACCTGGTCGGTCTCTTCGAGGACACCAACCTGTGCGCCATCCACGCCAAGCGCGTTACCATCATGCCGAAGGACATCCAGCTGGCCCGGCGCATCCGTGGCGAGCGCGCCTAAGTTCGGTTCGGCCGCTGTCTGCGCCGCAGCCTCGGTCAGGCAAGCAACACAAAACGGTCCTTCTCAGGACCACCTACATGTTTGCTTCGGCCACGGGAGCACGCGAGACCACGTACTCCAACCGTACCCTCTCGGTCTGTCTGTTTTGTTGTTATTTTTTATTATCAATATTTTTTCTCTGTGTGTGTGTCTGTGGTGAGCTGCCGGTGCGAGGTGGTGCCTCGTTTCGGATGCATATGGTAAGTATTGCGCGCGCTCGAGCAAGACGAGAGAGAGGAAAAAAAAAAAGAAACAAAATGCGCGTTCGTTGCAAAACGGTTCGCGCATTCATGCGAAGAAGCCGCGCACGAAGACGAAATTAATGCGGCCGATGTTGCGTGCAAGCTTTTGTGTATTGGTATGCCATGCATGCGTTTGTTCACGTTCCTCATGCATACCTGCCTGGCTCATAAGTGCATGCTGGTTGCGGATATGGGCCATTTTTTGTTTGTTTTCAAGGGCCCGATCGCCTATCACATTCCACTACGCGAATCGTACGCTACTTGCAGTGAGGCTCGTCCCTGTGCGCCCCCGGACACCCTGAAGCTCGCTTTCTATCTACATTCGTGCACTGACATGCCAGCTAGCTAGCAGCAGCGTCAGTTCAACAGGCACGGTTGCGCTAATTCAAACAGAGGGAAACGGGCGCAGAGAACGGGATTGCCAAGCAAAACCCTGCCGTCACACGCATTTCGGTGGTCCTGACAAGGACCGTTGGGTTGTGCGACGAGCGCGACTGTAGTCCGGCGGCTGGGAGCTGCTCGCTTACGCCTTCTTCTCGGTCTTCTTTGGGAGAAGCACAGCTTGGATGTTGGGCAAGACGCCGCCCTGCGCGATCGTCACGCCGGAGAGCAGCTTGTTCAGCTCCTCGTCGTTGCGGATGGCGAGCTGCAGGTGGCGGGGGATGATCCTGGTCTTCTTGTTGTCACGAGCCGCGTTGCCAGCGAGCTCGAGCACTTCGGCAGCCAGGTACTCGAGGACGGCCGCGAGGTAGACGGGAGCGCCCGCTCCGACGCGCTCGGCGTAGTTTCCCTTGCGCAGGAGACGGTGGATACGGCCCACGGGGAACTGGAGACCCGCGCGGCTGGAACGCGTCTTGCTCTTGCCCTTCGCCTTGCCGCCTTTGCCGCGTCCGGACATGCTGGTGCTGCTGATGCGTAGAGTGAGACAGAGAAACGCACGACTGACGCAGTCGCGATCTGTGAGCGATTTGAGCCGTGCTCGTAGTGCCTTCGCCGCTGTCGCCGCCGCCGGTCCCAAAGGAAAGCGCGAGGGAAAGGGAGAGAGGCCGCGCGGACCAATGGCGCGCGCGGATATGCGAGGTCGCGTGAACACCACCCTCCCGCGATAAAAACGGGGCGCGCGCGACCGGTCGCGCGTATTCCGATCTCGTTTGCTCGGCTACTCACAACGGTGCGATGCCTCCCCAGCCCAGCGGTAAGGCCGTGAAGAAGGCCGGCAAGGCGCAGAAGAACGTGCGCGCCACCGACAAGAAGAAGAAGAAGCGCCGCAGGAAGGAGAGCTTCTCCATCTATATCTACAAGGTGCTGAAGCAGGTGCACCCGGACACTGGAGTCTCCAGCAAGGCCATGTCTATCATGAACAGCTTCGTGAACGACATCTTCGAGCGTATCGCCGCGGAGTCGTCCCGTCTGGCTCACTACAACAAGCGCTCGACCATCACGAGCCGGGAGATCCAGACTGCCGTGCGTCTGCTGTTGCCCGGCGAGCTGGCCAAACACGCCGTGTCCGAGGGCACCAAAGCCGTCACCAAGTACACCAGCTCCAAGTAGGCGACCGAGCGCTCGTCCGCCCAGCCCACACCCAACGGCTCTTCTCAGAGCCACCCAAAGTGTCTGCATTGGCATTGGGATGTAGTGAGAATCTCGACGATTCCGTCCGTTCCCTCTGTTCGACGCTTCCTCGTTTAGAAAAAAAAACCCGACGCGCGCTGTCGGACAACGCGTTCTCATTGCGACAGCGCGTGTGCTAAAAGTTTCGTAGCAGAAACGCACAGAACGCCAGGCGCTCAGCACAACAACACAAACAAAGCGAGTATAGGGCGCGTGAGCCGACTCCGCGCGAGCGGCCACGTTCGCCTGCACTAATTGCCACGGCGCGTGTTTCGCACACCTAGGCTGATGAGGCGGTCGTTGCTGCACATTTACTTAATTCTGATGTAGCGTAAGTTTTAAAAGCAGGCAGCCCTCGTCCGTTTTTTCACATTTTATTTCTTATTTTCGGTCGACGCGCATTTGCGGGTCCCGAGGTGTGCCTCTATGGCTGCTAGAACTAATGTCGTCGGTCGCTGCGTGTGCTAGAATGCCCACTCGGCGGCCGCCCGCACGTATAGAGCAGTGCTCCGGACTGAAATTTAGAGCCGCGTGCTGTCAGCGCCGCATCGCTGTAGCAGTGGCTGGCGAGCGGAAATGCGTTAGCACGTTCACGAAGCAGCAGCGCGTAAGGGAAATTTTACGCTGTTATTACAAATGTAGTGGTAATTTGAAGTGGAAAAAGGAGAGATGCGCGCGGCTCTCCGCATACTGCATAGCGGTTGCGCGCGCGTCCTGCGTAGCTGCCTTCGTACGGGCTGGGCGCGATGGGAGAGGGAGGAGGTCGGAGCGCCGCCAGCACTGCCCTCGCTCTCTTCCGTCCCCTAGAATGCTGAATTTGGCTCGCGCGCGCGTCTTAGGCTGATTTCGCTGACGCTATCTGCGAGGCTACGTAAGCTATCGCGACGAAATTTGACGGTCGTGTGGGCACCAGTCAGCGGTGCCTGCGTGCGAAATTTGAAACGCCTGAGGCGAGCGGAGCATGAGCGCGCCCTGTTTTGCGACTAGTGATCAAGCGAACCGTGTTGGCGTGGCTGAGTTTGAAGTTGTGCGCGCGGTGTGCTTTGCGGCAATGACCAGGGTGCACTTGCAAGCGTAGCCGAGCTAACGGTGAATAGAACGAGTAATCACAATTATGAGAACACAATAAACTTGTTCCTGGGGCGCGACACGAGCAGTGAGTGCGTGCAACATACCACAATAACATTGTTGACACGTTTGTTTTTCCCTTGGCGAGTTGAGCAAAATAAGAAGGGAGGCTGGTTGAACATCAGCCTCACGTTGCAGTGTGGAATGCCCAAAAAGAGACAACATAAGAAAAACAAAAGTAAACTCTGCGATTGTGTTGCGAGGCCACTTGTCTTGAACTCAGTGCGTGGCCTAAGCAGGGCTCAGTGCAGCAACCAGCGACTCACTCGCGAAGAGAGGCCGCGCTGCCCGGGAGCCAATCGGCGCGCGTTCATCCTCCTCGCCCTCTTTTTTGCGGCGCGGCTTCGTCGCTCAGTCGCGGCGCAAGGACGCGGCATTCGCTTTCCTGACTCGCTCCGAAGCAGCAGCAACAGCCGAGATGTCTGGACGTGGCAAGGGCGGCAAGGGGCTCGGCAAGGGTGGCGCGAAGCGTCATCGTAAGGTGTTGCGTGACAACATCCAAGGCATCACCAAGCCTGCCATCCGTCGCCTCGCTCGCCGTGGCGGTGTCAAGCGTATCTCCGGCCTGATCTACGAGGAGACACGCGGTGTGCTCAAGGTGTTCCTCGAGAACGTGATTCGGGACGCCGTCACCTACACTGAGCACGCCAAGCGCAAGACCGTGACCGCCATGGACGTTGTGTATGCCCTCAAGCGTCAGGGCCGCACCCTCTACGGTTTCGGAGGCTAAGCAGCGCGCGTGCGCGACGTCGTCTGCAAGCAGCGCATCAGCTCCTCTGAAGAACCCAACAGCCCTCTTCAGGGCTACCCACTTGGTGCTTCGGCAGTGATGCGCAGGATTTGCGATCTCCTGCTCCGTTAACCCTCTTTTGCACGCCATTATCTCGCGTTCGGCCGTACGAGACACGCGCGGTGAACTTGGTCAGGTGAGCGAGCGCAACCGCGTGTATTCATAAGGCGTGGTAGCATAGTTTTTCGCCCTCGCAAGGCGAGCTCTGCTCGATTGCATTTGCGCTCGCCACTGCGTGTTGTGTTGCTGCCATTTCGCCCGCCCTCAGCGTGTCCTAGTTGCGACGTGCCGGTCGTTCGTGCAGCTCAGTTGTCGCCTTTGGTTGGACCCTTGTTGAGCCAGCCAGAGTGGCATGATGATTAAAAGAAAGGTAATCGTAAGCTCGTCGATGCGCATTTTGTCGCTTTGAAGTGGCTCGCTTCTTCTACTCCCTTGGAGAAGAGTATGAGCCGGGCGGCAGCACTCGGTTACATACGCCGAGCGTGGCGGTCAGCGGGCACACTTAAGTTAAGTAAGGCCCCATATTTCACAGCAATAGCTCGTGTGGATATGCAACGAAGCAAAGCACGAGGAAAATATTGCCCGGCACGGGCCAGTGTGTAACAGCTGAAAGCGAGTTTTCTACAGACGTGTG
>NW_027315105.1:0-73995 GCF_023375885.2 Dermacentor andersoni | reverse complement strand
GGTAGAAATCCACGTGCGCGTTCTGCCAAAAGCACCATTTGCATGCACATCTTGTGGTTTTGCAGAAAACTTCATCCGCGTCTACCAAAAGATGCATGTGCATGCTTAAAACGCGTTTTCGCACAAATGCGTGCGCGGGTGCTAAAAAGAGCAGCATCGGCATGCTTAGCACGTCGTTTGGTAGAAATCCACGTGCGCGTTCTGCCAAAAGCACAATTTGCATGCACATCTTGTGGTTTTGCAGAAAACTTCATCCGCGTCTACCAAAAGATGCATGTGCATGCTTAAAACGCGTTTTCGCACAAATCCGTGCGCGGGTGCTAAAAAGAACAGCATCGGCATGCTTAGCACGTCGTTTGGTAGAAATCCACGTGCGCGTTCTGCAAAAAGCACCATTTGCATGCACATCTTGTGGTTTTGCAGAAAACTTCATCCGCGTCTACCAAAAGATGCATGTGCATGCTTAAAACGCGTTTTCGCACAAATGCGTGCGCAGGTGCTAAAAAGAGCAGCATCGGCATGCTTAGCACGTCGTTTGGTAGAAATCCACGTGCGCGTTCTGCCAAAAGCACCATTTGCATGCACATCTTGTGGTTTTGCAGAAAACTTCATCCGCGTCTACCAAAAGATGCATGTGCATGCTTAAAACGCGTTTTCGCACAAATCCGTGCGCGGGTGCTAAAAAGAGCAGCATCGCATGCTTAGCACGTCGCTTGGTAGAAATCCACGTGCGCGTTCTGCAAAAAGCACCATTTGCATGCACATCTTGTGGTTTTGCAGAAAACTTCATCCGCGTCTACCAAAAGATGCATGTGCATGCTTAAAACGCGTTTTCGCACAAATGCGTGCGCGGGTGCTAAAAAGAGCAGCATCGGCATGCTTAGCACGTCGTTTGGTAGAAATCCACGTGCGCGTTCTGCCAAAAGCACCATTTGCATGCACATCTTGTGGTTTTGCAGAAAACTTCATCCGCGTCTACCAAAAGATGCATGTGCATGCTTAAAACGCGTTTTCGCACAAATCCGTGCGCGGGTGCTAAAAAGAGCAGCATCGGCATGCTTAGCACGTCGTTTGGTAGAAATCCACGTGCGCGTTCTGCAAAAAGCACCATTTGCATGCACATCTTGTGGTTTTGTAGAAAACTTCATCCGCGTCTACCAAAAGATGCATGTGCTGCTTAAAACGCGTTTTCGCACAAATGCGTGCGCGGGTGCTAAAAAGAGCAGCATCGGCATGCTTAGCACGTCGTTTGGTAGAAATCCACGTGCGCGTTCTGCCAAAAGCACCATTTGCATGCACATCTTGTGGTTTTGCAGAAAACTTCATCCGCGTCTACCAAAAGATGCATGTGCATGCTTAAAACGCGTTTTCGCACAAATCCGTGCGCGGGTGCTAAAAAGAGCAGCATCGGCATGCTTAGCACGTCGTTTGGTAGAAATCCACGTGCGCGTTCTGCCAAAAGCACCATTTGCATGCACATCTTGTGGTTTTGCAGAAAACTTCATCCGCGTCTACCAAAAGATGCATGTGCATGCTTAAAACGCGTTTTCGCACAAATCCGTGCGCGGGTGCTAAAAGAGCAGCATCGGCATGCTTAGCACGTCGTTTGGTTGAAATCCACGTGCGCGTTCTGCCAAAAGCACCATTTGCATGCACATCTTGTGGTTTTGCAGAAAACTTCATCCGCGTCTACCAAAAGATGCATGTGCATGCTTAAAACGCGTTTTCGCACAAATCCGTGCGCGGGTGCTAAAAAGAGCAGCATCGGCATGCTTAGCACGTCGTTTGGTAGAAATCCACGTGCGCGTTCTGCCAAAGCACCATTTGCATGCACATCTTGTGGTTTTGCAGAAAACTTCATCCGCGTCTACCAAAAGATGCATGTGCATGCTTAAAACGCGTTTTCGCACAAATCCGTGCGCGTGTGCTAAAAAGAGCAGCATCGGCATGCTTAGCACGTCGTTTGGTAGAAATCCACGCGCGCGTTCTGCAAAAAGCACCATTTGCATGCACATCTTGTGGTTTTGTAGAAAACTTCATCCGCGTCTACCAAAAGATGCATGTGCTGCTTAAAACGCGTTTTCGCACAAATGCGTGCGCGGGTGCTAAAAAGAGCAGCATCGGCATGCTTAGCACGTCGTTTGGTAGAAATCCACGTGCGCGTTCTGCCAAAAGCACCATTTGCATGCACATCTTGTGGTTTTGCAGAAAACTTAATCCGCGTCTACCAAAAGATGCATGTGCATGCTTAAAACGCGTTTTCGCACAAATCCGTGCGCGGGTGCGAAAAAGAGCAGCATCGGCATGCTTAGCACGTCGTTTGGTAGAAATCCACGTGCGCGTTCTGCAAAAAGAACCATTTGCATGCACATCTTGTGGTTTTGCAGAAAACTTCATCCGCGTCTACCAAAAGATGCATGTGCATGCTTAAAACGCGTTTTCGCACAAATGCGTGCGCGGGTGCTAAAAAGAGCAGCATCGGCATGCTTAGCACGTCGTTTGGTAGAAATCCACGTGCGCGTTCTGCCAAAAGCACCATTTGCATGCACATCTTGTGGTTTTGCAGAAAACTTCATCCGCGTCTACCAAAAGACGCATGTGCATGCTTAAAACGCGTTTTCGCACAAATCCGTGCGCGGGTGCTAAAAAGAGCAGCATCGGCATGCTTAGCACGTCGTTTGGTAGAAATCCACGTGCGCGTTCTGCCAAAAGCACCATTTGCATGCACATCTTGTGGTTTTGCAGAAAACTTCATCCGCGTCTACCAAAAGATGCATGTGCATGCTTAAAACGCGTTTTCGCACAAATCCGTGCGCGGGTGCTAAAAAGAGCAGCATCGGCATGCTTAGCACGTCATTTGGTAGAAATCCACGTGCGCGTTCTGCAAAAAGCACCATTTGCATGCACATCTTGTGGTTTTGCAGAAAACTTCATCCGCGTCTACCAAAAGATGCATGTGCATGCTTAAAACGCGTTTTCGCACAAATCCGTGCGGGGGTGCTAAAAAGAGCAGCATCGGCATGCTTAGCACGTCGTTTGGTAGAAATCCACGTGCGCGTTCTGCAAAAAGCACCATTTGCATGCACATCTTGTGGTTTTGCAGAAAACTTCATCCGCGTCTACCAAAAGATGCCTGTGCATGCTTAAAACGCGTTTTCGCACAAATGCGTGCGCGGGTGCTAAAAAGAGCAGCATCGGCATGCTTAGCACGTCGTTTGGTAGAAATCCACGTGCGCGTTCTGCCAAAAGCACCATTTGCATGCACATCTTGTGGTTTTACAGAAAACTTCATCCGCGTCTACCAAAAGATGCATGTGCATGCTTAAAACGCGTTTTCGCACAAATCCGTGCGCGGGTGCTAAAAAGAGCAGCATCGGCATGCTTAGCACGTCGTTTGGTAGAAATCCACGTGCGCGTTCTGCAAAAAGCACCATTTGCATGCACATCTTGTGGTTTTGCAGAAAACTTCATCCGCGTCTACCAAAAGATGCATGTGCATGCTTAAAACGCGTTTTCGCACAAATGCGTGCGCGGGTGCTAAAAAGAGCAGCATCGGCATGCTTAGCACGTCGTTTGGTAGAAATCCACGTGCGCGTTCTGCCAAAAGCACCATTTGCATGCACATCTTGTGGTTTTGCAGAAAACTTCATCCGCGTCTACCAAAAGATGCATGTGCATGCTTAAAACGCGTTTTCGCACAAATCCGTGCGCGGGTGCTAAAAAGAGCAGCATCGGCATGCTTAGCACGTCGTTTGGTAGAAATCCACGTGCGCTTCTGCCAAAAGCACCATTTGCATGCACATCTTGTGGTTTTGCAGAAAACTTCATCCGCGTCTACCAAAAGATGCATGTGCATGCTTAAAACGCGTTTTCGCACAAATGCGTGCGCGGGTGCTAAAAAGAGCAGCATCGGCATGCTTAGCACGTCGTTTGGTAGAAATCCACGTGCGCGTTCTGCCAAAAGCACAATTTGCATGCACATCTTGTGGTTTTGCAGAAAACTTCATCCGCGTCTACCAAAAGATGCATGTGCATGCTTAAAACGCGTTTTCGCACAAATCCGTGCGCGGGTGCTAAAAAGAACAGCATCGGCATGCTTAGCACGTCGTTTGGTAGAAATCCACGTGCGCGTTCTGCAAAAAGCACCATTTGCATGAACATCTTGTGGTTTTGCAGAAAACTTCATCCGCGTCTACCAAAAGATGCATGTGCATGCTTAAAACGCGTTTTCGCACAAATGCGTGCGCAGGTGCTAAAAAGAGCAGCATCGGCATGCTTAGCACGTCGTTTGGTAGAAATCCACGTGCGCGTTCTGCCAAAAGCACCATTTGCATGCACATCTTGTGGTTTTGCAGAAAACTTCATCCGCGTCTACCAAAAGATGCATGTGCATGCTTAAAACGCGTTTTCGCACAAATCCGTGCGCGGGTGCTAAAAAGAGCAGCATCGGCATGCTTAGCACGTCGCTTGGTAGAAATCCACGTGCGCGTTCTGCAAAAAGCACCATTTGCATGCACATCTTGTGGTTTTGCAGAAAACTTCATCCGCGTCTACCAAAAGATGCATGTGCATGCTTAAAACGCGTTTTCGCACAAATGCGTGCGCGGGTGCTAAAAAGAGCAGCATCGGCATGCTTAGCACGTCGTTTGGTAGAAATCCACGTGCGCGTTCTGCCAAAAGCACCATTTGCATGCACATCTTGTGGTTTTGCAGAAAACTTCATCCGCGTCTACCAAAAGATGCATGTGCATGCTTAAAACGCGTTTTCGCACAAATCCGTGCGCGGGTGCTAAAAAGAGCAGCATCGGCATGCTTAGCACGTCGTTTGGTAGAAATCCACGTGCGCTTCTGCCAAAAGCACCATTTGCATGCACATCTTGTGGTTTTGCAGAAAACTTCATCCGCGTCTACCAAAAGATGCATGTGCATGCTTAAAACGCGTTTTCGCACAAATGCGTGCGCGGGTGCTAAAAAGAGCAGCATCGGCATGCTTAGCACGTCGTTTGGTAGAAATCCACGTGCGCGTTCTGCCAAAAGCACAATTTGCATGCACATCTTGTGGTTTTGCAGAAAACTTCATCCGCGTCTACCAAAAGATGCATGTGCATGCTTAAAACGCGTTTTCGCACAAATCCGTGCGCGGGTGCTAAAAAGAACAGCATCGGCATGCTTAGCACGTCGTTTGGTAGAAATCCACGTGCGCGTTCTGCAAAAAGCACCATTTGCATGAACATCTTGTGGTTTTGCAGAAAACTTCATCCGCGTCTACCAAAAGATGCATGTGCATGCTTAAAACGCGTTTTCGCACAAATGCGTGCGCAGGTGCTAAAAAGAGCAGCATCGGCATGCTTAGCACGTCGTTTGGTAGAAATCCACGTGCGCGTTCTGCCAAAAGCACCATTTGCATGCACATCTTGTGGTTTTGCAGAAAACTTCATCCGCGTCTACCAAAAGATGCATGTGCATGCTTAAAACGCGTTTTCGCACAAATCCGTGCGCGGGTGCTAAAAAGAGCAGCATCGGCATGCTTAGCACGTCGCTTGGTAGAAATCCACGTGCGCGTTCTGCAAAAAGCACCATTTGCATGCACATCTTGTGGTTTTGCAGAAAACTTCATCCGCGTCTACCAAAAGATGCATGTGCATGCTTAAAACGCGTTTTCGCACAAATGCGTGCGCGGGTGCTAAAAAGAGCAGCATCGGCATGCTTAGCACGTCGTTTGGTAGAAATCCACGTGCGCGTTCTGCCAAAAGCACCATTTGCATGCACATCTTGTGGTTTTGCAGAAAACTTCATCCGCGTCTACCAAAAGATGCATGTGCATGCTTAAAACGCGTTTTCGCACAAATCCGTGCGCGGGTGCTAAAAAGAGCAGCATCGGCATGCTTAGCACGTCGTTTGGTAGAAATCCACGTGCGCGTTCTGCAAAAAGCACCATTTGCATGCACATCTTGTGGTTTTGTAGAAAACTTCATCCGCGTCTACCAAAAGATGCATGTGCTGCTTAAAACGCGTTTTCGCACAAATGCGTGCGCGGGTGCTAAAAAGAGCAGCATCGGCATGCTTAGCACGTCGTTTGGTAGAAATCCACGTGCGCGTTCTGCCAAAAGCACCATTTGCATGCACATCTTGTGGTTTTGCAGAAAACTTCATCCGCGTCTACCAAAAGATGCATGTGCATGCTTAAAACGCGTTTTCGCACAAATCCGTGCGCGGGTGCTAAAAAGAGCAGCATCGGCATGCTTAGCACGTCGTTTGGTAGAAATCCACGTGCGCGTTCTGCAAAAAGCACCATTTGCATGCACATCTTGTGGTTTTGCAGAAAACTTCATCCGCGTCTACCAAAAGATGCATGTGCATGCTTAAAACGCGTTTTCGCACAAATCCGTGCGGGGGTGCTAAAAAGAGCAGCATCGGCATGCTTAGCACGTCGTTTGGTAGAAATCCACGTGCGCGTTCTGCAAAAAGCACCATTTGCATGCACATCTTGTGGTTTTGCAGAAAACTTCATCCGCGTCTACCAAAAGATGCCTGTGCATGCTTAAAACGCGTTTTCGCACAAATGCGTGCGCGGGTGCTAAAAAGAGCAGCATCGGCATGCTTAGCACGTCGTTTGGTAGAAATCCACGTGCGCGTTCTGCCAAAAGCACCATTTGCATGCACATCTTGTGGTTTTACAGAAAACTTCATCCGCGTCTACCAAAAGATGCATGTGCATGCTTAAAACGCGTTTTCGCACAAATCCGTGCGCGGGTGCTAAAAAGAGCAGCATCGGCATGCTTAGCACGTCGTTTGGTAGAAATCCACGTGCGCTTCTGCCAAAAGCACCATTTGCATGCACATCTTGTGGTTTTGCAGAAAACTTCATCCGCGTCTACCAAAAGATGCATGTGCATGCTTAAAACGCGTTTTCGCACAAATGCGTGCGCGGGTGCTAAAAAGAGCAGCATCGGCATGCTTAGCACGTCGTTTGGTAGAAATCCACGTGCGCGTTCTGCCAAAAGCACAATTTGCATGCACATCTTGTGGTTTTGCAGAAAACTTCATCCGCGTCTACCAAAAGATGCATGTGCATGCTTAAAACGCGTTTTCGCACAAATGCGTGCGCGGGTGCTAAAAAGAGCAGCATCGGCATGCTTAGCACGTCGTTTGGTAGAAATCCACGTGCGCGTTCTGCCAAAAGCACCATTTGCATGCACATCTTGTGGTTTTGCAGAAAACTTCATCCGCGTCTACCAAAAGATGCATGTGCATGCTTAAAACGCGTTTTCGCACAAATCCGTGCGCGGGTGCTAAAAAGAGCAGCATCGGCATGCTTAGCACGTCGTTTGGTAGAAATCCACGTGCGCGTTCTGCAAAAAGCACCATTTGCATGCACATCTTGTGGTTTTGCAGAAAACTTCATCCGCGTCTACCAAAAGATGCATGTGCATGCTTAAAACGCGTTTTCGCACAAATCCGTGCGGGGGTGCTAAAAAGAGCAGCATCGGCATGCTTAGCACGTCGTTTGGTAGAAATCCACGTGCGCGTTCTGCAAAAAGCACCATTTGCATGCACATCTTGTGGTTTTGCAGAAAACTTCATCCGCGTCTACCAAAAGATGCCTGTGCATGCTTAAAACGCGTTTTCGCACAAATGCGTGCGCGGGTGCTAAAAAGAGCAGCATCGGCATGCTTAGCACGTCGTTTGGTAGAAATCCACGTGCGCGTTCTGCCAAAAGCACCATTTGCATGCACATCTTGTGGTTTTACAGAAAACTTCATCCGCGTCTACCAAAAGATGCATGTGCATGCTTAAAACGCGTTTTCGCACAAATCCGTGCGCGGGTGCTAAAAAGAGCAGCATCGGCATGCTTAGCACGTCGTTTGGTAGAAATCCACGTGCGCTTCTGCCAAAAGCACCATTTGCATGCACATCTTGTGGTTTTGCAGAAAACTTCATCCGCGTCTACCAAAAGATGCATGTGCATGCTTAAAACGCGTTTTCGCACAAATGCGTGCGCGGGTGCTAAAAAGAGCAGCATCGGCATGCTTAGCACGTCGTTTGGTAGAAATCCACGTGCGCGTTCTGCCAAAAGCACAATTTGCATGCACATCTTGTGGTTTTGCAGAAAACTTCATCCGCGTCTACCAAAAGATGCATGTGCATGCTTAAAACGCGTTTTCGCACAAATCCGTGTGCGGGTGCTAAAAAGAACAGCATCGGCATGCTTAGCACGTCGTTTGGTAGAAATCCACGTGCGCGTTCTGCAAAAAGCACCATTTGCATGCACATCTTGTGGTTTTGCAGAAAACTTCATCCGCGTCTACCAAAAGATGCATGTGCATGCTTAAAACGCGTTTTCGCACAAATGCGTGTGCAGGTGCTAAAAAGAGCAGCATCGGCATGCTTAGCACGTCGTTTGGTAGAAATCCACGTGCGCGTTCTGCCAAAAGCACCATTTGCATGCACATCTTGTGGTTTTGCAGAAAACTTCATCCGCGTCTACCAAAAGATGCATGTGCATGCTTAAAACGCGTTTTCGCACAAATCCGTGCGCGGGTGCTAAAAAGAGCAGCATCGGCATGCTTAGCACGTCGCTTGGTAGAAATCCACGTGCGCGTTCTGCAAAAAGCACCATTTGCATGCACATCTTGTGGTTTTGCAGAAAACTTCATCCGCGTCTACCAAAAGATGCATGTGCATGCTTAAAACGCGTTTTCGCACAAATGCGTGCGCGGGTGCTAAAAAGAGCAGCATCGGCATGCTTAGCACGTCGTTTGGTAGAAATCCACGTGCGCGTTCTGCCAAAAGCACCATTTGCATGCACATCTTGTGGTTTTGCAGAAAACTTCATCCGCGTCTACCAAAAGATGCATGTGCATGCTTAAAACGCGTTTTCGCACAAATCCATGCGCGGGTGCTAAAAAGAGCAGCATCGGCATGCTTAGCACGTCGTTTGGTAGAAATCCACGTGCGCGTTCTGCAAAAAGCACCATTTGCATGCACATCTTGTGGTTTTGTAGAAAACTTCATCCGCGTCTACCAAAAGATGCATGTGCTGCTTAAAACGCGTTTTCGCACAAATGCGTGCGCGGGTGCTAAAAAGAGCAGCATCGGCATGCTTAGCACGTCGTTTGGTAGAAATCCACGTGCGCGTTCTGCCAAAAGCACCATTTGCATGCACATCTTGTGGTTTTGCAGAAAACTTCATCCGCGTCTACCAAAAGATGCATGTGCATGCTTAAAACGCGTTTTCGCACAAATCCGTGCGCGGGTGCTAAAAAGAGCAGCATCGGCATGCTTAGCACGTCGTTTGGTAGAAATCCACGTGCGCGTTCTGCCAAAAGCACCATTTGCATGCACATCTTGTGGTTTTGCAGAAAACTTCATCCGCGTCTACCAAAAGATGCATGTGCATGCTTAAAACGCGTTTTCGCACAAATCCGTGCGCGGGTGCTAAAAAGAGCAGCATCGGCATGCTTAGCACGTCGTTTGGTAGAAATCCACGTGCGCGTTCTGCCAAAAGCACCATTTGCATGCACATCTTGTGGTTTTGCAGAAAACTTCATCCGCGTCTACCACAAGATGCATGTGCATGCTTAAAACGCGTTTTCGCACAAATCCGTGCGCGGGTGCTAAAAAGAGCAGCATCGGCATGCTTAGCACGTCGTTTGGTAGAAATCCACGTGCGCGTTCTGCAAAAAGCACCATTTGCATGCACATCTTGTGGTTTTGCAGAAAACTTCATCCGCGTCTACCAAAAGATGCATGTGCATGCTTAAAACGCGTTTTCGCACAAATCCGTGCGCGGGTGCTAAAAAGAGCAGCATCGGCATGCTTAGCACGTCGTTTGGTAGAAATCCACGTGCGCGTTCTGCCAAAAGCACCATTTGCATGCACATCTTGTGGTTTTGCAGAAAACTTCATCCGCGTCTACCAAAAGATGCATGTGCATGCTTAAAACGCGTTTTCGCACAAATCCGTGCGCGCGTGCTAAAAAGAGCAGCATCGGCACGCTTAGCACGTCGTTTGGTAGAAATCCACGTGCGCGTTCTGCCAAAAGCACCATTTGCATGCACATCTTGTGGTTTTGCAGAAAACTTCATCCGCGTCTACCAAAAGATGCATGTGCATGCTTAAAACGCGTTTTCGCACAAATGCGTGCGCGGGTGCTAAAAAGAGCAGCATCGGCATGCTTAGCACGTCGTTTGGTAGAAATCCACGTGCGCGTTCTGCAAAAAGAACCATTTGCATGCACATCTTGTGGTTTTGCAGAAAACTTCATCCGCGTCTACCAAAAGATGCATGTGCATGCTTAAAACGCGTTTTCGCACAAATGCGTGCGCGGGTGCTAAAAAGAGCAGCATCGGCATGCTTAGCACGTCGTTTGGTAGAAATCCACGTGCGCGTTCTGCCAAAAGCACCATTTGCGTGCACATCTTGTGGTTTTGCAGAAAACTTCATCCGCGTCTACCAAAAGATGCATGTGCATGCTTAAAACGCGTTTTCGCACAAATCCGTGCGGGGGTGCTAAAAAGAGCAGCATCGGCATGCTTAGCACGTCGTTTGGTAGAAATCCACGTGCGCGTTCTGCAAAAAGCACCATTTGCATGCACATCTTGTGGTTTTGCAGAAAACTTCATCCGCGTCTACCAAACGATGCATGTGCATGCTTAAAACGCGTTTTCGCACAAATGCGTGCGCGGGTGCTAAAAATAGCAGCATCGCCATGCTTAGCACGTCGTTTGGTAGAAATCCACGTGCGCGTTCTGCCAAAAGCACCATTTGCATGCACATCTTGTGGTTTTGCAGAAAACTTCATCCGCGTCTACCAAAAGATGCATGTGCATGCTTAAAACGCGTTTTCGCACAAATCCGTGCGCGGGTGCTAAAAAGAGCAGCATCGGCATGCTTAGCACGTCGTTTGGTAGAAATCCACGTGCGCGTTCTGCAAAAAGCACCATTTGCATGCACATCTTGTGGTTTTGCAGAAAACTTCATCCGCGTCTACCAAAAGATGCCTGTGCATGCTTAAAACGCGTTTTCGCACAAATGCGTGCGCGGGTGCTAAAAAGAGCAGCATCGGCATGCTTAGCACGTCGTTTGGTAGAAATCCACGTGCGCGTTCTGCCAAAAGCACCATTTGCATGCACATCTTGTGGTTTTGCAGAAAACTTCATCCGCGTCTACCAAAAGATGCATGTGCATGCTTAAAACGCGTTTTCGCACAAATCCTTGCGCGGGTGCTAAAAAGAGCAGCATCGGCATGCTTAGCACGTCGTTTGGTAGAAATCCACGTGCGCGTTCTGCAAAAAGCACCATTTGCATGCACATCTTGTGGTTTTGCAGAAAACTTCATCCGCGTCTACCAAAAGATGCATGTGCATGCTTAAAACGCGTTTTCGCACAAATGCGTGCGCGGGTGCTAAAAAGAGCAGCATCGGCATGCTTAGCACGTCGTTTGGTAGAAATCCACGTGCGCGTTCTGCCAAAAGCACCATTTGCATGCACATCTTGTGGTTTTGCAGAAAACTTCATCCGCGTCTACCAAAAGATGCATGTGCATGCTTAAAACGCGTTTTCGCACAAATGCGTGCGCGGGTGCTAAAAAGAGCAGCATCGGCATGCTTAGCACGTCGTTTGGTAGAAATCCACGTGCGCGTTCTGCCAAAAGCACAATTTGCATGCACATCTTGTGGTTTTGCAGAAAACTTCATCCGCGTCTACCAAAAGATGCATGTGCATGCTTAAAACGCGTTTTCGCACAAATCCGTGCGCGGGTGCTAAAAAGAACAGCATCGGCATGCTTAGCACGTCGTTTGGTAGAAATCCACGTGCGCGTTCTGCAAAAAGCACCATTTGCATGCACATCTTGTGGTTTTGCAGAAAACTTCATCCGCGTCTACCAAAAGATGCATGTGCATGCTTAAAACGCGTTTTCGCACAAATGCGTGCGCAGGTGCTAAAAAGAGCAGCATCGGCATGCTTAGCACGTCGTTTGGTAGAAATCCACGTGCGCGTTCTGCCAAAAGCACCATTTGCATGCACATCTTGTGGTTTTGCAGAAAACTTCATCCGCGTCTACCAAAAGATGCATGTGCATGCTTAAAACGCGTTTTCGCACAAATCCGTGCGCGGGTGCTAAAAAGAGCAGCATCGGCATGCTTAGCACGTCGCTTGGTAGAAATCCACGTGCGCGTTCTGCAAAAAGCACCATTTGCATGCACATCTTGTGGTTTTGCAGAAAACTTCATCCGCGTCTACCAAAAGATGCATGTGCATGCTTAAAACGCGTTTTCGCACAAATGCGTGCGCGGGTGCTAAAAAGAGCAGCATCGGCATGCTTAGCACGTCGTTTGGTAGAAATCCACGTGCGCGTTCTGCCAAAAGCACCATTTGCATGCACATCTTGTGGTTTTGCAGAAAACTTCATCCGCGTCTACCAAAAGATGCATGTGCATGCTTAAAACGCGTTTTCGCACAAATCCGTGCGCGGGTGCTAAAAAGAGCAGCATCGGCATGCTTAGCACGTCGTTTGGTAGAAATCCACGTGCGCGTTCTGCAAAAAGCACCATTTGCATGCACATCTTGTGGTTTTGTAGAAAACTTCATCCGCGTCTACCAAAAGATGCATGTGCTGCTTAAAACGCGTTTTCGCACAAATGCGTGCGCGGGTGCTAAAAAGAGCAGCATCGGCATGCTTAGCACGTCGTTTGGTAGAAATCCACGTGCGCGTTCTGCCAAAAGCACCATTTGCATGCACATCTTGTGGTTTTGCAGAAAACTTCATCCGCGTCTACCAAAAGATGCATGTGCATGCTTAAAACGCGTTTTCGCACAAATCCGTGCGCGGGTGCTAAAAAGAGCAGCATCGGCATGCTTAGCACGTCGTTTGGTAGAAATCCACGTGCGCGTTCTGCCAAAAGCACCATTTGCATGCACATCTTGTGGTTTTGCAGAAAACTTCATCCGCGTCTACCAAAAGATGCATGTGCATGCTTAAAACGCGTTTTCGCACAAATCCGTGCGCGGGTGCTAAAAAGAGCAGCATCGGCATGCTTAGCACGTCGTTTGGTTGAAATCCACGTGCGCGTTCTGCCAAAAGCACCATTTGCATGCACATCTTGTGGTTTTGCAGAAAACTTCATCCGCGTCTACCAAAAGATGCATGTGCATGCTTAAAACGCGTTTTCGCACAAATCCGTGCGCGGGTGCTAAAAAGAGCAGCATCGGCATGCTTAGCACGTCGTTTGGTAGAAATCCACGTGCGCGTTCTGCCAAAAGCACCATTTGCATGCACATCTTGTGGTTTTGCAGAAAACTTCATCCGCGTCTACCAAAAGATGCATGTGCATGCTTAAAACGCGTTTTCGCACAAATCGGTGCGCGTGTGCTAAAAAGAGCAGCATCGGCATGCTTAGCACGTCGTTTGGTAGAAATCCACGCGCGCGTTCTGCAAAAAGCACCATTTGCATGCACATCTTGTGGTTTTGTAGAAAACTTCATCCGCGTCTACCAAAAGATGCATGTGCTGCTTAAAACGCGTTTTCGCACAAATGCGTGCGCGGGTGCTAAAAAGAGCAGCATCGGCATGCTTAGCACGTCGTTTGGTAGAAATCCACGTGCGCGTTCTGCCAAAAGCACCATTTGCATGCACATCTTGTGGTTTTGCAGAAAACTTCATCCGCGTCTACCAAAAGATGCATGTGCATGCTTAAAACGCGTTTTCGCACAAATCCGTGCGCGGGTGCGAAAAAGAGCAGCATCGGCATGCTTAGCACGTCGTTTGGTAGAAATCCACGTGCGCGTTCTGCAAAAAGAACCATTTGCATGCACATCTTGTGGTTTTGCAGAAAACTTCATCCGCGTCTACCAAAAGATGCATGTGCATGCTTAAAACGCGTTTTCGCACAAATGCGTGCGCGGGTGCTAAAAAGAGCAGCATCGGCATGCTTAGCACGTCGTTTGGTAGAAATCCACGTGCGCGTTCTGCCAAAAGCACCATTTGCATGCACATCTTGTGGTTTTGCAGAAAACTTCATCCGCGTCTACCAAAAGACGCATGTGCATGCTTAAAACGCGTTTTCGCACAAATCCGTGCGCGGGTGCTAAAAAGAGCAGCATCGGCATGCTTAGCACGTCGTTTGGTAGAAATCCACGTGCGCGTTCTGCCAAAAGCACCATTTGCATGCACATCTTGTGGTTTTGCAGAAAACTTCATCCGCGTCTACCAAAAGATGCATGTGCATGCTTAAAACGCGTTTTCGCACAAATCCGTGCGCGGGTGCTAAAAAGAGCAGCATCGGCATGCTTAGCACGTCATTTGGTAGAAATCCACGTGCGCGTTCTGCAAAAAGCACCATTTGCATGCACATCTTGTGGTTTTGCAGAAAACTTCATCCGCGTCTACCAAAAGATGCATGTGCATGCTTAAAACGCGTTTTCGCACAAATCCGTGCGCGGGTGCTAAAAAGAGCAGCATCGGCATGCTTAGCACGTCGTTTGGTAGAAATCCACGTGCGCGTTCTGCAAAAAGCACCATTTGCATGCACATCTTGTGGTTTTGCAGAAAACTTCATCCGCGTCTACCAAAAGATGCATGTGCATGCTTAAAACGCGTTTTCGCACAAATGCGTGCGCGGGTGCTAAAAAGAGCAGCATCGGCATGCTTAGCACGTCGTTTGGTAGAAATCCACGTGCGCGTTCTGCCAAAAGCACCATTTGCATGCACATCTTGTGGTTTTGCAGAAAACTTCATCCGCGTCTACCAAAAGATGCATGTGCTTGCTTAAAACGCGTTTTCGCACAAATGCGTGCGCGGGTGCTAAAAAGAGGAGCATCGGCATGCTTAGCACGTCGTTTGGTAGAAATCCACGTGCGCGTTCTGCAAAAAGCACCATTTGCATGCACATCTTGTGGTTTTGCAGAAAACTTCATCCGCGTCTACCAAAAGATGCATGTGCATGCTTAAAACGCGTTTTCGCACAAATCCGTGCGCGGGTGCTAAAAAGAGCAGCATCGGCATGCTTAGCACGTCGTTTGGTAGAAATCCACGTGCGCGTTCTGCCAAAAGCACCATTTGCATGCACATCTTGTGGTTTTGCAGAAAACTTCATCCGCGTCTACCAAAAGATGCATGTGCATGCTTAAAACGCGTTTTCGCACAAATCCGTGCGCGGGTGCTAAAAAGAGCAGCATCGGCATGCTTAGCACGTCGTTTGGTAGAAATCCACGTGCGCGTTCTGCAAAAAGCACCATTTGCATGCACATCTTGTGGTTTTGCAGAAAACTTCATCCGCGTCTACCAAAAGATGCATGTGCATGCTTAAAACGCGTTTTCGCACAAATGCGTGCGCGGGTGCTAAAAAGAGCAGCATCGGCATGCTTAGCACGTCGTTTGGTAGAAATCCACGTGCGCGTTCTGCCAAAAGCACCATTTGCATGCACATCTTGTGGTTTTGCAGAAAACTTCATCCGCGTCTACCAAAAGATGCATGTGCATGCTTAAAACGCGTTTTCGCACAAATCCGTGCGCGGGTGCTAAAAAGAGCAGCATCGGCATGCTTAGCACGTCGTTTGGTAGAAATCCACGTGCGCGTTCTGCAAAAAGCACCATTTGCATGCACATCTTGTGGTTTTGTAGAAAACTTCATCCGCGTCTACCAAAAGATGCATGTGCTGCTTAAAACGCGTTTTCGCACAAATGCGTGCGCGGGTGCTAAAAAGAGCAGCATCGGCATGCTTAGCACGTCGTTTGGTAGAAATCCACGTGCGCGTTCTGCCAAAAGCACCATTTGCATGCACATCTTGTGGTTTTGCAGAAAACTTAATCCGCGTCTACCAAAAGATGCATGTGCATGCTTAAAACGCGTTTTCGCACAAATCCGTGCGCGGGTGCTAAAAAGAGCAGCATCGGCATGCTTAGCACGTCGTTTGGTAGAAATCCACGTGCGCGTTCTGCCAAAAGCACCATTTGCATGCACATCTTGTGGTTTTGCAGAAAACTTCATCCGCGTCTACCAAAAGATGCATGTGCATGCTTAAAACGCGTTTTCGCACAAATCCGTGCGCGGGTGCTAAAAAGAGCAGCATCGGCATGCTTAGCACGTCGTTTGGTAGAAATCCACGTGCGCGTTCTGCCAAAAGCACCATTTGCATGCACATCTTGTGGTTTTGCAGAAAACTTCATCCGCGTCTACCAAAAGATGCATGTGCATGCTTAAAACGCGTTTTCGCACAAATCCGTGCGCGGGTGCTAAAAAGAGCAGCATCGGCATGCTTAGCACGTCGTTTGGTAGAAATCCACGTGCGCGTTCTGCAAAAAGCACCATTTGCATGCACATCTTGTGGTTTTGCAGAAAACTTCATCCGCGTCTACCAAAAGATGCATGTGCATGCTTAAAACGCGTTTTCGCACAAATCCGTGCGCGGGTGCTAAAAAGAGCAGCATGGGCATGCTTAGCACGTCGTTTGGTAGAAATCCACGTGCGCGTTCTGCCAAAAGCACCATTTGCATGCACATCTTGTGGTTTTGCAGAAAACTTCATCCGCGTCTACCAAAAGATGCATGTGCATGCTTAAAACGCGTTTTCGCACAAATCCGTGCGCGGGTTCTAAAAAGAGCAGCATCGGCATGCTTAGCACGTCGTTTGGTAGAAATCCACGTGCGCGTTCTGCAAAAAGCACCATTTGCATGCACATCTTGTGGTTTTGCAGAAAACTTCATCCGCGTCTACCAAAAGATGCATGTGCATGCTTAAAACGCGTTTTCGCACAAATCCGTGCGCGGGTGCTAAAAAGAGCAGCATCGGCATGCTTAGCACGTCGTTTGGTAGAAATCCACGTGCGCGTTCTGCCAAAAGCACCATTTGCATGCACATCTTGTGGTTTTGCAGAAAACTTCATCCGCGTCTACCAAAAGATGCATGTGCATGCTTAAAACGCGTTTTCGCACAAATCCGTGCGCGTGTGCTAAAAAGAGCAGCATCGGCATGCTTAGCACGTCGTTTGGTAGAAATCCACGTGCGCGTTCTGCAAAAAGCACCATTTGCATGCACATCTTGTGGTTTTGTAGAAAACTTCATCCGCGTCTACCAAAAGATGCATGTGCTGCTTAAAACGCGTTTTCGCACAAATGCGTGCGCGGGTGCTAAAAAGAGCAGCATCGGCATGCTTAGCACGTCGTTTGGTAGAAATCCACGTGCGCGTTCTGCCAAAAGCACCATTTGCATGCACATCTTGTGGTGTTGCAGAAAACTTCATCCGCGTCTACCAAAAGATGCATGTGCATGCTTAAAACGCGTTTTCGCACAAATCCGTGCGCGGGTGCGAAAAAGAGCAGCATCGGCATGCTTAGCACGTCGTTTGGTAGAAATCCACGTGCGCGTTCTGCAAAAAGAACCATTTGCATGCACATCTTGTGGTTTTGCAGAAAACTTCATCCGCGTCTACCAAAAGATGCATGTGCATGCTTAAAACGCGTTTTCGCACAAATGCGTGCGCGGGTGCTAAAAAGAGCAGCATCGGCATGCTTAGCACGTCGTTTGGTAGAAATCCACGTGCGCGTTCTGCGAAAAGCACCATTTGCATGCACATCTTGTGGTTTTGCAGAAAACTTCATCCGCGTCTACCAAAAGACGCATGTGCATGCTTAAAACGCGTTTTCGCACAAATCCGTGCGCGGGTGCTAAAAAGAGCAGCATCGGCATGCTTAGCACGTCGTTTGGTAGAAATCCACGTGCGCGTTCTGCCAAAAGCACCATTTGCATGCACATCTTGTGGTTTTGCAGAAAACTTCATCCGCGTCTACCAAAAGATGCATGTGCATGCTTAAAACGTGTTTTCGCACAAATCCGTGCGCGGGTGCTAAAAAGAGCAGCATCGGCATGCTTAGCACGTCGTTTGGTAGAAATCCACGTGCGCGTTCTGCAAAAAGCACCATTCGCATGCACATCTTGTGGTTTTGCAGAAAACTTCATCCGCGTCTACCAAAAGATGCATGTGCATGCTTAAAACGCGTTTTCGCACAAATGCGTGCGCGGGTGCTAAAAAGAGCAGCATCGGCATGCTTAGCACGTCGTTTGGTAGAAATCCACGTGCGCGTTCTGCAAAAAGCACCATTTGCATGCACAATCTGTCTCGCGTGTGTAAACTTCATCCGCGTCTACCAAAAGATGCATGTGCATGCTTAAAACGCGTTTTCGCACAAATCCGTGCGCGGGTGCTAAAAAGAGCAGCATCGGCATGCTTAGCACGTCGTTTCGTAGAAATCCACGTGCGCGTTCTGCAAAAAGCACCATTTGCATGCACATCTTGTGGTTTTGCAGAAAACTTCATCCGCGTCTACCAAAAGATGCATGTGCATGCTTAAAACGCGTTTTCGCACAAATGCGTGCGCGGGTGCTAAAAAGAGCAGCATCGGCATGCTTAGCACGTCGTTTGGTAGAAATCCACGTGCGCGTTCTGCCAAAAGCACCATTTGCATGCACATCTTGTGGTTTTGCAGAAAACTTCATCCGCGTCTACCAAAAGATGCATGTGCTTGCTTAAAACGCGTTTTCGCACAAATGCGTGCGCGGGTGCTAAAAAGAGGAGCATCGGCATGCTTAGCACGTCGTTTGGTAGAAATCCACGTGCGCGTTCTGCAAAAAGCACCATTTGCATGCACATCTTGTGGTTTTGCAGAAAACTTCATCCGCGTCTACCAAAAGATGCATGTGCATGCTTAAAACGCGTTTTCGCACAAATCCGTGCGCGGGTGCTAAAAAGAGCAGCATCGGCATGCTTAGCACGTCGTTTGGTAGAAATCCACGTGCGCGTTCTGCCAAAAGCACCATTTGCATGCACATCTTGTGGTTTTGCAGAAAACTTCATCCGCGTCTACCAAAAGATGCATGTGCATGCTTAAAACGCGTTTTCGCACAAATCCGTGCGCGGGTGCTAAAAAGAGCAGCATCGACATGCTTAGCACGTCGTTTGGTAGAAATCCACGTGCGCGTTCTGCAAAAAGCACCATTTGCATGCACATCTTGTGGTTTTGCAGAAAACTTCATCCGCGTCTACCAAAAGATGCATGTGCATGCTTAAAACGCGTTTTCGCACAAATGCGTGCGCGGGTGCTAAAAAGAGCAGCATCGGCATGCTTAGCACGTCGTTTGGTAGAAATCCACGTGCGCGTTCTGCCAAAAGCACAATTTGCATGCACATCTTGTGGTTTTGCAGAAAACTTCATCCGCGTCTACCAAAAGATGCATGTGCATGCTTAAAACGCGTTTTCGCACAAATCCGTGCGCGGGTGCTAAAAAGAACAGCATCGGCATGCTTAGCACGTCGTTTGGTAGAAATCCACGTGCGCGTTCTGCAAAAAGCACCATTTGCATGCACATCTTGTGGTTTTGCAGAAAACTTCATCCGCGTCTACCAAAAGATGCATGTGCATGCTTAAAACGCGTTTTCGCACAAATCCGTGCGCGGGTGCTAAAAAGAGCAGCATCGGCATGCTTAGCACGTCGTTTGGTAGAAATCCACGTGCGCGTTCTGCAAAAAGCACCATTTGCATGCACATCTTGTGGTTTTGCAGAAAACTTCATCCGCGTCTACCAAAAGATGCATGTGCATGCTTAAAACGCGTTTTCGCACAAATGCGTGCGCGGGTGCTAAAAAGAGCAGCACCGGCATGCTTAGCACGTTGTTTGGTAGAAATCCACGTGCGCGTTCTGCCAAAAGCACCATTTGCATGCACATCTTGTGGTTTTGCAGAAAACTTCATCCGCGTCTACCAAAAGATGCATGTGCATGCTTAAAACGCGTTTTCGCACAAATCCGTGCGCGGGTGCTAAAAAGAGCAGCATCGGCATGCTTAGCACGTCGTTTGGTAGAAATCCACGTGCGCGTTCTGCAAAAAGCACCATTTGCATGCACATCTTGTGGTTTTGCAGAAAACTTCATCCGCGTCTACCAAAACATGCATGTGCTGCTTAAAACGCGTTTTCGCACAAATGCGTGCGCGGGTGCTAAAAAGAGCAGCATCGGCATGCTTAGCACGTCGTTTGGTAGAAATCCACGTGCGCGTTCTGCCAAAAGCACCATTTGCATGCACATCTTGTGGTTTTGCAGAAAACTTCATCCGCGTCTACCAAAAGATGCATGTGCATGCTTAAAACGCGTTTTCGCACAAATCCGTGCGCGGGTGCTAAAAAGAGCAGCATCGGCATGCTTAGCACGTCGTTTGGTAGAAATCCACGTGCGCGTTCTGCAAAAAGCACCATTTGCATGCACATATTGTGGTTTTGCAGAAAACTTCATCCGCGTCTACCAAAAGATGCATGTGCATGCTTAAAACGCGTTTTCGCACAAATCCGTGCGCGGGTGCTAAAAAGAGCAGCATCGGCATGCTTAGCACGTCTTTTGGTAGAAATCCACGTGCGCGTTCTGCCAAAAGCACCATTTGCATGCACATCTTGTGGTTTTGCAGAAAACTTCATCCGCGTCTACCAAAAGATGCATGTGCATGCTTAAAACGCGTTTTCGCACAAATGCGTGCGCGGGTGCTAAAAATAGCAGCATCGGCATGCTTAGCACGTCGTTTGGTAGAAATCCACGTGCGCGTTTTGCAAAAAGCACCATTTGCATGCACATCTTGTGGTTTTGCAGAAAACTTCATCCGCGTCTACCAAAAGATGCATGTGCATGCTTAAAACGCGTTTTTGCACAAATGTGTGCGCGGGTGCTAAAAAGAGCAGCATCGGCATGCTTAGCACGTCGTTTGGTAGAAATCCACGTGCGCGTTCTGCCAAAAGAACCATTTGCATGCACATCTTGTGGTTTTGCAGAAAACTTCATCCGCGTCTACCAAAAGATGCATGTGCATGCTTAAAACGCGTTTTCGCACAAATGCGTGCGCGGGTGCTAAAAAGAGCAGCATCGGCATGCTTAGCACGTCGTTTGGTAGAAATCCACGTGCGCGTTCTGCCAAAAGCACCATTTGCATGCACATCTTGTCGTTTTGCAGAAAACTTCATCCGCGTCTACCAAAAGATGCATGTGCATGCTTAAAACGCGTTTTCGCACAAATCCGTGCGCGGGTGCTAAAAAGAGCAGCATCGGCATGCTTAGCACGTCGTTTGGTAGAAATCCACGTGCGCGTTCTGCTAAAAGCACCATTTGCATGCACATCTTGTGGTTTTGCAGAAAACTTCATCCGCGTCTACCAAAAGATGCATGTGCATGCTTAAAACGCGTTTTCGCACAAATGCGTGCGCGGGTGCTAAAAAGAGCAGCATCGGCATGCTTAGCACGTCGTTTGGTAGAAATCTACGTGCGCGTTCTGCAAAAAGCACCATTTGCATGCACATCTTGTGGTTTTGCAGAAAACTTCATCCGCGTCTACCAAAAGATGCATGTGCATGCTTAAAACGCGTTTTCGCACAAGTGCGTGCGCGGGTGCTAAAAAGAGCAGCACCGGCATGCTTAGCACGTCGTTTGGTAGAAATCCACGAGCGCGTTCTGCGAAGAGAACCATTTGCATGCACATCTTGTGGTTTTGCAGAAAACTTCATCCGCGTCTACCAAAAGATGCATGTGCATGCTTAAAACGCGTTTTCGCACAAATGCGTGCGCGGGTGCTAAAAAGAGCAGCATCGGCATGCTTAGCACGTCGTTTGGTAGAAATCCACGTGCGCGTTCTGCCAAAAGCACCATTTGCATGCACATCTTGTGGTTTTGCAGAAAACTTCATCCGCGTCTACCAAAAGATGCATGTGCATGCTTAAAACGCGTTTTCGCACAAGTGCGTGCGCGGGTGCTAAAAAGAGCAGCATCGGCATGCTTAGCACGTCGTTTGGTAGAAATCCACGTGCGCGTTCTGCAAAAAGCACCATTTGCATGCACATCTTGTGGTTTTGCAGAAAACTTCATCCGCGTCTACCAAAAGATGCATGTGCATGCTTAAAACGCGTTTTCGCACAAATGCGTGCGCGGGTGCTAAAAAGAGCAGCATCGGCATGCTTAGCACGTCGTTTGGTAGAAATCCACGAGCGCGTTCTGCAAAAAGCACCATTTGCATGCACATCTTGTGGTTTTGCAGAAAACTTCATCCGCGTCTACCAAAAGATGCATGTGCATGCTTAAAACGCGTTTTCGCACAAATGCGTGCGCGGGTGCTAAAAAGAGCAGCATCGGCATGCTTAGCACGTCGTTTGGTAGAAATCCACGTGCGCGTTCTGCCAAAAGCACCATTTGCATGCACATGTTGTGGTTTTGCAGAAAACTTCATCCGCGTCTACCAAAAGATGCATGTGCATGCTTAAAACGCGTTTTCGCACAAATCCGTGCGCGGGTGCTAAAAAGAGCAGCATCGGCATGCTTAGCACGTCGTTTGGTAGAAATCCACGTGCGCGTTCTGCAAAAAGCACCATTTGCATGCACATCTTGTGGTTTTGCAGAAAACTTCATCCGCGTCTACCAAAAGATGCATGTGCATGCTTAAAACGCGTTTTCGCACAAATGCGTGCGCGGGTGCTAAAAAGAGCAGCATCGGCATGCTTAGCACGTCGTTTGGTAGAAATCCACGAGCGCGTTCTGCAAAAAGCACCATTTGCATGCACATCTTGTGGTTTTGCAGAAAACTTCATCCGCGTCTACCAAAAGATGCATGTGCATGCTTAAAACGCGTTTTCGCACAAATGCGTGCGCGGGTGCTAAAAAGAGCAGCATCGGCATGCTTAGCACGTCGTTTGGTAGAAATCCACGTGCGCGTTCTGCCAAAAGCACCATTTGCATGCACATCTTGTGGTTTTGCAGAAAACTTCATCCGCGTCTACCAAAAGATGCATGTGCATGCTTAAAACGCGTTTTCGCACAAATCCGTGCGCGGGTGCTAAAAAGAGCAGCATTGGCATGCTTAGCACGTCGTTTGGTAGAAATCCACGTGCGCGTTCTGCAAAAAGCACCATTTGCATGCACATCTTGTGGTTTTGCAGAAAACTTCATCCGCGTCTACCAAAAGATGCATGTGCATGCTTAAAACGCGTTTTCGCACAAATGCGTGCGCGGGTGCTAAAAAGAGCAGCATCGGCATGCTTAGCACGTCGTTTGGTTGAAATCCACGTGCGCGTTCTGCCAAAAGCACCATTTGCATGCACATCTTGTGGTTTTGCAGAAAACTTCATCCGCGTCTACCAAAAGATGCATGTGCATGCTTAAAACGCGTTTTCGCACAAATCCGTGCGCGGGTGCTAAAAAGAGCAGCATCGGCATGCTTAGCACGTCGTTTGGTAGAAATCCACGTGCGCGTTCTGCAAAAAGCACCATTTGCATGCACATCTTGTGGTTTTGCAGAAAACTTCATCCGCGTCTACCAAAAGATGCATGTGCATGCTTAAAACGCGTTTTCGCACAAATGCGTGCGCGGGTGCTAAAAAGAGCAGCATCGGCATGCTTAGCACGTCGTTTGGTAGAAATCCACGTGCGCGTTCTGCCAAAAGCACCATTTGCATGCACATCTTGTGGTTTTGCAGAAAACTTCATCCGCGTCTACCAAAAGATGCATGTGCATGCTTAAAACGCGTTTTCGCACAAATCCGTGCGCGGGTGCTAAAAAGAGCAGCATCGGCATGCTTAGCACGTCGTTTGGTAGAAATCCACGTGCGCGTTCTGCAAAAAGCACCATTTGCATGCATATCTTGTGGTTTTGCAGAAAACTTCATCCGCGTCTACCAAAAGATGCATGTGCATGCTTAAAACGCGTTTTCGCACAAATGCGTGCGCGGGTGCTAAAAAGAGCAGCATCGGCATGCTTAGCACGTCGTTTGGTAGAAATCCACGCGCGCGTTCTGCAAAAAGCACCATTTGCATGCACATCTTGTGGTTTTGCAGAAAACTTCATCCGCGTCTACCAAAAGATGCATGTGCATGCTTAAAACGCGTTTTCGCACAAATGCGTGCGCGGGTGCTAAAAAGAGCAGCATTGGCATGCTTAGCACGTCGTTTGGTAGAAATCCACGTGCGCGTTCTGCAAAAAGCACCATTTGCATGCACATCTTGTGGTTTTGCAGAAAACTTCATCCGCGTCTACCAAAAGATGCATGTGCATGCTTAAAACGCGTTTTCGCACAAATCCGTGCGCGGGTGCTAAAAAGAGCAGCATCGGCATGCTTAGCACGTCGTTTGGTAGAAATCCACGTGCGCGTTCTGCAAAAAGCACCATTTGCATGCACATCTTGTGGTTTTGCAGAAAACTTCATCCGCGTCTACCAAAAGATGCATGTGCATGCTTAAAACGCGTTTTCGCACAAATCCGTGCGCGGGTGCTAAATAGAGCAGCATCGGCATGCTTAGCACGTCGTTTGGTAGAAGTCCACGTGCGCGTTCTGCGAAAAGCACCATTTGCATGCACATCTTGTGGTTTTGCAGAAAACTTCATCCGCGTCTACCAAAATATGCATGTGCATGCTTAAAACGCGTTTTCGCACAAACGCGTGCGCGGGTGCTAAAAAGAGCAGCATCGGCATGCTTAGCACGTCGTTTGGTAGAAATCCACGTGCGCGTTCTGCAAAAAGCACCATTTGCATGCACATCTTGTGGTTTTGCAGAAAACTTCATCCGCGTCTACCAAAAGATGCATGTGCATGCTTAAAACGCGTTTTCGCACAAATGCGTGCGCGGGTGCTAAAAAGAGCAGCATTGGCTTCTTAGCACGTCGTTTGGTAGAAATCCACGTGCGCGTTCTGCCAAAAGCACCATTTGCATGCACATCTTGTGGTTTTGCAGAAAACTTCATCCGCGTCTACCAAAAGATGCATGTGCATGCTTAAAACGCGTTTTCGCACAAATCCGTGCGCGGGTGCTAAAAAGAGCAGCATCGGCATGCTTAGCACGTCGTTTGGTAGAAATCCACGTGCGCGTTCTGCAAAAAGCACCATTTGCATGCACATCTTGTGGTTTTGCAGAAAACTTCATCCGCGTCTACCAAAAGATGCATGTGCATGCTTAAAACGCGTTTTCGCACAAATGCGTGCGCGGGTGCTAAAAAGAGCAGCATCGGCATGCTTAGCACGTCGTTTGGTAGAAATCCACGTGCGCGTTCTGCCAAAAGCACCATTTGCATGCACATCTTGTGGTTTTGCAGAAAACTTCATCCGCGTCTACCAAAAGATGCATGTGCATGCTTAAAACGCGTTTTCGCACAAATCCGTGCGCGGGTGCTAAAAAGAGCAGCATCGGCATGCTTAGCACATCGTTTGGTAGAAATCCACGTGCGCGTTCTGCAAAAAGCACCATTTGCATGCACATCTTGTGGTTTTGCAGAAAACTTCATCTGCGTCTACCAAAAGATGCATGTGCATGCTTAAAACGCGTTTTCGCACAAATGCGTGCGCGGGTGCTAAAAAGAGCAGCATCGGCATGCTTAGCACGTCGTTTGGTAGAAATCCACGTGCGCGTTCTGCAAAAAGCACCATCTGCATGCACATCTTGTGGTTTTGCAGAAAACTTCATCCGCGTCTACCAAAAGATGCATGTGCATGCTTAAAACGCGTTTTCGCACAAATGCGTGCGCGGGTGCTAAAAAGAGCAGCATCGGCATGCTTAGCACGTCGTTTGGTAGAAATCCACGTGCGCGTTCTGCCAAAAGCACCATTTGCATGCACATCTTGTGGTTTTGCAGAAAACTTCATCCGCGTCTACCAAAAGATGCATGTGCATGCTTAAAACGCGTTTTCGCACAAATGCGTGCGCGGGTGCTAAAAAGAGCAGCATCGGCATGCTTAGCACGTCGTTTGGTAGAAACCCACGTGCGCGTTCTGCAAAAAGCACCATTTGCATGCACATCTTGTGGTTTTGCAGAAAACTTCATCCGCGTCTACCAAAAGATGCATGTGCATGCTTAAAACGCGTTTTCGCACAAATGCGTGCGCGGGTACTAAAAAGAGCAGCATCGGCATGCTTAGCACGTCGTTTGGTAGAAATCCACGTGCGCGTTCTGCAAAAAGCACCATTTGCATGCACATATTGTGGTTTTGCAGAAAACTTCATCCGCGTCTACCAAAAGATGCATGTGCATGCTTAAAACGCGTTTTCGCACAAATGCGTGCGCGGGTGCTAAAAAGAGCAGCATCGGCATGCTTAGCACGTCGTTTGGTAGAAATCCACGTGCGCGTTCTGCCAAAAGCACCATTTGCATGCACATCTTGTGGTTTTGCAGAAAACTTCATCCGCGTCTACCAAAAGATGCATGTGCATGCTTAAAACGCGTTTTCGCACAAATCCGTGCGCGGGTGCTAAAAAGAGCAGCATCGGCATGCTTAGCACGTCGTTTGGTAGAAATCCACGTGCGCGTTCTGCAAAAAGCACCATTTGCATGCACATCTTGTGGTTTTGCAGAAAACTTCATCCGCGTCTACCAAAAGATGCATGTGCATGCTTAAAACGCGTTTTCGCACAAATGCGTGCGCGCGTGCTAAAAAGAGCAGCATCGGCATGCTTAGCACGTCGTTTGGTAGAAATCCACGTGCGCGTTCTGCCAAAAGCACCATTTGCATGCACATCTTGTGGTTTTGCAGAAAACTTCATCCGCGTCTACCAAAAGATGCATGTGCTTGCTTAAAACGCGTTTTCGCACAAATGCGTGCGCGGGTGCTAAAAAGAGCAGCATCGGCATGCTTAGCACGTCGTTTGGTAGAAATCCACGTGCGCGTTCTGCCAAAAGCACCATTTGTATGCACATCTTGTGTTTTTGCAGAAAACTTCATCCGCGTCTACCAAAAATGCATGTGCATGCTTAAAACGCGTTTTCGCACAAATCCGTGCGCGGGTGCTAAAAAGAGCAGCATCGGCATGCTTAGCACGTCGTTTGGTAGAAATCCACGTGCGCGTTCTGCAAAAAGCACCATTTGCATGCACATCTTGTGGTTTTGCAGAAAACTTCATCCGCGTCTACCAAAAGATGCATGTGCATGCTTAAAACGCGTTTTCGCACAAATGCGTGCGCGGGTGCTAAAAAGAGCAGCATCGGCATGCTTAGCACGTCGTTTGGTAGAAATCCACGTGCGCGTTCTGCCAAAAGCACCATTTGCATGCACATCTTGTGGTTTTGCAGAAAACTTCATCCGCGTCTACCAAAAGATGCATGTGCATGCTTAAAACGCGTATTCGCACAAATCCGTGCGCGGGTGCTAAAAAGAGCAGCATCGGCATGCTTGAGCACGTCGTTTGGTAGAAATCCACGTGCGCGTTCTGCAAAAAGCACCATTTGCATGCACATCTTGTGGTTTTGCAGAAAACTTCATCCGCGTCTACCAAAAGATGCATGTGCATGCTTAAAACGCGTTTTCGCACAAATGCGTGCGCGGGTGCTAAAAAGAGCAGCATCGGCATGCTTAGCACGTCGTTTGGTAGAAATCCACGTGCGCGTTCTGCAAAAAGCACCATTTGCATGCACATCTTGTGGTTTTGCAGAAAACTTCATCCGCGTCTACCAAAAGATGCATGTGCATGCTTAAAACGCGTTTTCGCACAAATGCGTGCGCGGGTGCTAAAAAGAGCAGCATCGGCATGCTTAGCACGTTGTTTGGTAGAAATCCACGTGCGCGTTCTGCAAAAAGCACCATCTGCATGCACATCTTGTGGTTTTGCAGAAAACTTCATCCGCGTCTACCAAAAGATGCATGTGCATGCTTAAAACGCGTTTTCGCACAAATGCGTGCGCGGGTGCTAAAAAGAGCAGCATCGGCATGCTTAGCACGTCGTTTGGTAGAAATCCACGTGCGCGTTCTGCAAAAAGCACCATTTGCATGCACATCTTGTGGTTTTGCAGAAAACTTCATCCGCGTCTACCAAAAGATGCATGTGCATGCTTAAAACGCGTTTTCGCACAAATGCGTGCGCGGGTACTAAAAAGAGCAGCATCGGCATGCTTAGCACGTCGTTTGGTAGAAATCCACGTGCGCGTTCTGCAAAAAGCACCATTTGCATGCACATCTTGTGGTTTTGCAGAAAACTTCATCCGCGTCTACCAAAAGATGCATGTGCATGCTTAAAACGCGTTTTCGCACAAATCCGTGCGCGGGTGCTAAAAAGAGCAGCATCGGCATGCTTGAGCACGTCGTTTGGTAGAAATCCACGTGCGCGTTCTGCAAAAAGCACCATTTGCATGCACATCTTGTGGTTTTGCAGAAAACTTCATCCGCGTCTACCAAAAGATGCATGTGCATGCTTAAAACGCGTTTTCGCACAAATGCGTGCGCGGGTGCTAAAAAGAGCAGCATCGGCATGCTTAGCACGTCGTTTGGTAGAAATCCACGTGCGCGTTCTGCAAAAAGCACCATTTGCATGCACATCTTGTGGTTTTGCAGAAAACTTCATCCGCGTCTACCAAAAGATGCATGTGCATGCTTAAAACGCGTTTTCGCACAAATGCGTGCGCGGGTGCTAAAAAGAGCAGCATCGGCATGCTTAGCACGTTGTTTGGTAGAAATCCACGTGCGCGTTCTGCAAAAAGCACCATCTGCATGCACATATTGTGGTTTTGCAGAAAACTTCATCCGCGTCTACCAAAAGATGCATGTGCATGCTTAAAACGCGTTTTCGCACAAATGCGTGCGCGGGTGCTAAAAAGAGCAGCATCGGCATGCTTAGCACGTCGTTTGGTAGAAATCCACGTGCGCGTTCTGCCAAAAGCACCATTTGCATGCACATCTTGTGGTTTTGCAGAAAACTTCATCCGCGTCTACCAAAAGATGCATGTGCATGCTTAAAACGCGTTTTCGCACAAATGCGTGCGCGGGTGCTAAAAAGAGCAGCATCGGCATGCTTAGCACGTCGTTTGGTAGAAATCCACGTGCGCGTTCTGCAAAAAGCACCATTTGCATGCACATCTTGTGGTTTTGCAGAAAACTTCATCCGCGTCTACCAAAAGATGCATGTGCATGCTTAAAACGCGTTTTCGCACAAATGCGTGCGCGGGTACTAAAAAGAGCAGCATCGGCATGCTTAGCACGTCGTTTGGTAGAAATCCACGTGCGCGTTCTGCAAAAAGCACCATTTGCATGCACATATTGTGGTTTTGCAGAAAACTTCATCCGCGTCTACCAAAAGATGGATGTGCATGCTTAAAACGCGTTTTCGCACAAATGCGTGCGCGGGTGCTAAAAAGAGCAGCATCGGCATGCTTAGCACGTCGTTTGGTAGAAATCCACGTGCGCGTTCTGCCAAAAGCACCATTTGCATGCACATCTTGTGGTTTTGCAGAAAACTTCATCCGCGTCTACCAAAAGATGCATGTGCATGCTTAAAACGCGTTTTCGCACAAATCCGTGCGCGGGTGCTAAAAAGAGCAGCATCGGCATGCTTAGCACGTCGTTTGGTAGAAATCCACGTGCGCGTTCTGCAAAAAGCACCATTTGCATGCACATCTTGTGGTTTTGCAGAAAACTTCATCCGCGTCTACCAAAAGATGCATGTGCATGCTTAAAACGCGTTTTCGCACAAATGCGTGCGCGGGTGCTAAAAAGAGCAGCATCGGCATGCTTAGCACGTCGTTTGGTAGAAATCCACGTGCGCGTTCTGCCAAAAGCACCATTTGCATGCACATCTTGTGGTTTTGCAGAAAACTTCATCCGCGTCTACCAAAAGATGCATGTGCTTGCTTAAAACGCGTTTTCGCACAAATGCGTGCGCGGGTGCTAAAAAGAGCAGCATCGGCATGCTTAGCACGTCGTTTGGTAGAAATCCACGTGCGCGTTCTGCCAAAAGCACCATTTGTATGCACATCTTGTGTTTTTGCAGAAAACTTCATCCGCGTCTACCAAAAATGCATGTGCATGCTTAAAACGCGTTTTCGCACAAATCCGTGCGCGGGTGCTAAAAAGAGCAGCATCGGCATGCTTAGCACGTCGTTTGGTAGAAATCCACGTGCGCGTTCTGCCAAAAGCACCATTTGCATGCACATCTTGTGGTTTTGCAGAAAACTTCATCCGCGTCTACCAAAAGATGCATGTGCATGCTTAAAACGCGTTTTCGCACAAATCCGTGCGCGGGTGCTACAAAGAGCAGCATCGGCATGCTTAGCACGTCGTTTGGTAGAAATCCACGTGCGCGTTCTGCAAAAAGCACCATTTGCATGCACATCTTGTGGTTTTGCAGAAAACTTCATCCGCGTCTACCAAAAGATGCATGTGCATGCTTAAAACGCGTTTTCGCACAAATGCGTGCGCGGGTGCTAAAAAGAGCAGCATCGGCATGCTTAGCACGTCGTTTGGTAGAAATCCACGTGCGCGTTCTGCAAAAAGCACCATTTGCATGCACATCTTGTGGTTTTGCAGAAAACTTCATCCGCGTCTACCAAAAGATGCATGTGCATGCTTAAAACGCGTTTTCGCACAAATGCGTGCGCGGGTGCTAAAAAGAGCAGCATCGGCGTGCTTAGCACGTCGTTTGGTAGAAATCCACGTGCGCGTTCTGCCAAAAGCACCATTTGCATGCACATCTTGTGGTTTTGCAGAAAACTTCATCCGCGTCTACCAAAAGATGCATGTGCATGCTTAAAACGCGTTTTCGCACAAATGCGTGCGCGGGTACTAAAAAGAGCAGCATCGGCATGCTTAGCACGTCGTTTGGTAGAAATCCACGTGCGCGTTCTGCAAAAAGCACCATTTGCATGCACATATTGTGGTTTTGCAGAAAACTTCAACCGCGTCTACCAAAAGATGCATGTACATGCTTAAAACGCGTTTTCGCACAAATGCGTGCGCGGGTGCTAAAAAGAGCAGCATCGGCATGCTTAGCACGTCGTTTGGTAGAAATCCACGTGCGCGTTCTGCCAAAAGCACCATTTGCATGCACATCTTGTGGTTTTGCAGAAAACTTCATCCGCGTCTACCAAAAGATGCATGTGCATGCTTAAAACGCGTTTTCGCACAAATGCGTGCGCGGGTGCTAAAAAGAGCAGCATCGGCATGCTTAGCACGTCGTTTGGTAGAAATCCACGTGCGCGTTCTGCAAAAAGCACCATTTGCATGCACATCTTGTGGTTTTGCAGAAAACTTCATCCGCGTCTACCAAAAGATGCATGTGCATGCTTAAAACGCGTTTTCGCACAAATGCGTGCGCGGGTGCTAAAAAGAGCAGCATCGGCATTCTTAGCACGTCGTTTGGTAGAAATCCACGTGCGCGTTCTGCAAAAAGCACCATTTACATGCACATCTTGTGGTTTTGCAGAAAACTTCATCCGCGTCTACCAAAAGATGCATGTGCATGCTTAAAACGCGTTTTCGCACAAATGCGTGCGCGGGTGCTAAAAAGAGCAGCATCGGCATGCTTAGCACGTCGTTTGGTAGAAATCCACGTGCGCGTTCTGCCAAAAGCACCATTTGCATGCACATCTTGTGGTTTTGCAGAAAACTTCATCCGCGTCTACCAAAAGATGCATGTGCATGCTTAAAACGCGTTTTCGCACAAATGCGTGCGCGGGTGCTAAAAAGAGCAGCATCGGCGTGCTTAGCACGTCGTTTGGTAGAAATCCACGTGCGCGTTCTGCCAAAAGCACCATTTGCATGCACATCTTGTGGTTTTGCAGAAAACTTCATCCGCGTCTACCAAAAGATGCATGTGCATGCTTAAAACGCGTTTTCGCACAAATGCGTGCGCGGGTACTAAAAAGAGCAGCATCGGCATGCTTAGCACGTCGTTTGGTAGAAATCCACGTGCGCGTTCTGCAAAAAGCACCATTTGCATGCACATATTGTGGTTTTGCAGAAAACTTCAACCGCGTCTACCAAAAGATGCATGTACATGCTTAAAACGCGTTTTCGCACAAATGCGTGCGCGGGTGCTAAAAAGAGCAGCATCGGCATGCTTAGCACGTCGTTTGGTAGAAATCCACGTGCGCGTTCTGCCAAAAGCACCATTTGCATGCACATCTTGTGGTTTTGCAGAAAACTTCATCCGCGTTTACCAAAAGATGCATGTGCATGCTTAAAACGCGTTTTCGCACAAATGCGTGCGCGGGTGCTAAAAAGAGCAGCATCGGCATGCTTAGCACGTCGTTTGGTAGAAATCCACGTGCGCGTTCTGCCAAAAGCACCATTTGCATGCACATCTTGTGGTTTTGCAGAAAACTTCATCCGCGTCTACCAAAAGATGCATGTGCATGCTTAAAACGCGTTTTCGCACAAATCCGTGCGCGGGTGCTACAAAGAGCAGCATCGGCATGCTTAGCACGTCGTTTGGTAGAAATCCACGTGCGCGTTCTGCAAAAAGCACCATTTGCATGCACATCTTGTGGTTTTGCAGAAAACTTCATCCGCGTCTACCAAAAGATGCATGTGCATGCTTAAAACGCGTTTTCGCACAAATGCGTGTGCGGGTGCTAAAAAGAGCAGCATCGGCATGCTTAGCACGTCGTTTGGTAGAAATCCACGTGCGCGTTCTGCCAAAAGCACCATTTGCATGCACATCTTGTGGTTTTGCAGAAAACTTCATCCGCGTCTACCAAAAGATGCATGTGCATGCTTAAAACGCGTTTTCGCACAAATGCGTGCGCGGGTGCTAAAAAGAGCAGCATCGGCATGCTTAGCACGTCGTTTGGTAGAAATCCACGTGCGCGTTCTGCCAAAAGCACCATTTGCATGCACATCTTGTGGTTTTGCAGAAAACTTCATCCGCGTCTACCAAAAGATGCATGTCCATGCTTAAAACGCGTTTTCGCACAAATGCGTGCGCGGGTGCTAAAAAGAGCAGCATCGGCATGCTTAGCACGTCGTTTGGTAGAAATCCACGCGCGCGTTCTGCAAAAAGCACCATTTGCATGCACATCTTGTGGTTTTGCAGAAAACTTCATCCGCGTCTACCAAAAGATGCATGTGCATGCTTAAAACGCGTTTTCGCACAAATGCGTGCGCGGGTGCTAAAAAGAGCAGCATTGGCATGCTTAGCACGTCGTTTGGTAGAAATCCACGTGCGCGTTCTGCAAAAAGCACCATTTGCATGCACATCTTGTGGTTTTGCAGAAAACTTCATCCGCGTCTACCAAAAGATGCATGTGCATGCTTAAAACGCGTTTTCGCACAAATCCGTGCGCGGGTGCTAAAAAGAGCAGCATCGGCATGCTTAGCACGTCGTTTGGTAGAAATCCACGTGCGCGTTCTGCAAAAAGCACCATTTGCATGCACATCTTGTGGTTTTGCAGAAAACTTCATCCGCGTCTACCAAAAGATGCATGTGCATGCTTAAAACGCGTTTTCGCACAAATCCGTGCGCGGGTGCTAAATAGAGCAGCATCGGCATGCTTAGCACGTCGTTTGGTAGAAGTCCACGTGCGCGTTCTGCAAAAAGCACCATTTGCATGCACATCTTGTGGTTTTGCAGAAAACTTCATCCGCGTCTACCAAAATATGCATGTGCATGCTTAAAACGCGTTTTCGCACAAACGCGTGCGCGGGTGCTAAAAAGAGCAGCATCGGCATGCTTAGCACGTCGTTTGGTAGAAATCCACGTGCGCGTTCTGCAAAAAGCACCATTTGCATGCACATCTTGTGGTTTTGCAGAAAACTTCATCCGCGTCTACCAAAAGATGCATGTGCATGCTTAAAACGCGTTTTCGCACAAATGCGTGCGCGGGTGCTAAAAAGAGCAGCATTGGCTTCTTAGCACGTCGTTTGGTAGAAATCCACGTGCGCGTTCTGCCAAAAGCACCATTTGCATGCACATCTTGTGGTTTTGCAGAAAACTTCATCCGCGTCTACCAAAAGATGCATGTGCATGCTTAAAACGCGTTTTCGCACAAATCCGTGCGCGGGTGCTAAAAAGAGCAGCATCGGCATGCTTAGCACGTCGTTTGGTAGAAATCCACGTGCGCGTTCTGCAAAAAGCACCATTTGCATGCACATCTTGTGGTTTTGCAGAAAACTTCATCCGCGTCTACCAAAAGATGCATGTGCATGCTTAAAACGCGTTTTCGCACAAATGCGTGCGCGGGTGCTAAAAAGAGCAGCATCGGCATGCTTAGCACGTCGTTTGGTAGAAATCCACGTGCGCGTTCTGCAAAAAGCACCATTTGCATGCACATCTTGTGGTTTTGCAGAAAACTTCATCCGCGTCTACCAAAAGATGCATGTGCATGCTTAAAACGCGTTTTCGCACAAATGCGTGCGCGGGTGCTAAAAAGAGCAGCATCGGCATGCTTAGCACGTTGTTTGGTAGAAATCCACGTGCGCGTTCTGCAAAAAGCACCATCTGCATGCACATCTTGTGGTTTTGCAGAAAACTTCATCCGCGTCTACCAAAAGATGCATGTGCATTCTTAAAACGCGTTTTCGCACAAATGCGTGCGCGGGTGCTAAAAAGAGCAGCATCGGCATGCTTAGCACGTCGTTTGGTAGAAATCCACGTGCGCGTTCTGCCAAAAGCACCATTTGCATGCACATCTTGTGGTTTTGCAGAAAACTTCATCCGCGTCTACCAAAAGATGCATGTGCATGCTTAAAACGCGTTTTCGCACAAATGCGTGCGCGGGTGCTAAAAAGAGCAGCATCGGCATGCTTAGCACGTCGTTTGGTAGAAATCCACGTGCGCGTTCTGCAAAAAGCACCATTTGCATGCACATCTTGTGGTTTTGCAGAAAACTTCATCCGCGTCTACCAAAAGATGCATGTGCATGCTTAAAACGCGTTTTCGCACAAATGCGTGCGCGGGTACTAAAAAGAGCAGCATCGGCATGCTTAGCACGTCGTTTGGTAGAAATCCACGTGCGCGTTCTGCAAAAAGCACCATTTGCATGCACATCTTGTGGTTTTGCAGAAAACTTCATCCGCGTCTACCAAAAGATGCATGTGCATGCTTAAAACGCGTTTTCGCACAAATCCGTGCGCGGGTGCTAAAAAGAGCAGCATCGGCATGCTTGAGCACGTCGTTTGGTAGAAATCCACGTGCGCGTTCTGCAAAAAGCACCATTTGCATGCACATCTTGTGGTTTTGCAGAAAACTTCATCCGCGTCTACCAAAAGATGCATGTGCATGCTTAAAACGCGTTTTCGCACAAATGCGTGCGCGGGTGCTAAAAAGAGCAGCATCGGCATGCTTAGCACGTCGTTTGGTAGAAATCCACGTGCGCGTTCTGCAAAAAGCACCATTTGCATGCACATCTTGTGGTTTTGCAGAAAACTTCATCCGCGTCTACCAAAAGATGCATGTGCATGCTTAAAACGCGTTTTCGCACAAATGCGTGCGCGGGTGCTAAAAAGAGCAGCATCGGCATGCTTAGCACGTTGTTTGGTAGAAATCCACGTGCGCGTTCTGCAAAAAGCACCATCTGCATGCACATCTTGTGGTTTTGCAGAAAACTTCATCCGCGTCTACCAAAAGATGCATGTGCATGCTTAAAACGCGTTTTCGCACAAATGCGTGCGCGGGTGCTAAAAAGAGCAGCATCGGCATGCTTAGCACGTCGTTTGGTAGAAATCCACGTGCGCGTTCTGCCAAAAGCACCATTTGCATGCACATCTTGTGGTTTTGCAGAAAACTTCATCCGCGTCTACCAAAAGATGCATGTGCATGCTTAAAACGCGTTTTCGCACAAATGCGTGCGCGGGTGCTAAAAAGAGCAGCATCGGCATGCTTAGCACGTCGTTTGGTAGAAATCCACGTGCGCGTTCTGCAAAAAGCACCATTTGCATGCACATCTTGTGGTTTTGCAGAAAACTTCATCCGCGTCTACCAAAAGATGCATGTGCATGCTTAAAACGCGTTTTCGCACAAATGCGTGCGCGGGTACTAAAAAGAGCAGCATCGGCATGCTTAGCACGTCGTTTGGTAGAAATCCACGTGCGCGTTCTGCAAAAAGCACCATTTGCATGCACATATTGTGGTTTTGCAGAAAACTTCATCCGCGTCTACCAAAAGATGCATGTGCATGCTTAAAACGCGTTTTCGCACAAATGCGTGCGCGGGTGCTAAAAAGAGCAGCATCGGCATGCTTAGCACGTCGTTTGGTAGAAATCCACGTGCGCGTTCTGCCAAAAGCACCATTTGCATGCACATCTTGTGGTTTTGCAGAAAACTTCATCCGCGTCTACCAAAAGATGCATGTGCATGCTTAAAACGCGTTTTCGCACAAATCCGTGCGCGGGTGCTAAAAAGAGCAGCATCGGCATGCTTAGCACGTCGTTTGGTAGAAATCCACGTGCGCGTTCTGCAAAAAGCACCATTTGCATGCACATCTTGTGGTTTTGCAGAAAACTTCATCCGCGTCTACCAAAAGATGCATGTGCATGCTTAAAACGCGTTTTCGCACAAATGCGTGCGCGGGTGCTAAAAAGAGCAGCATCGGCATGCTTAGCACGTCGTTTGGTAGAAATCCACGTGCGCGTTCTGCCAAAAGCACCATTTGCATGCACATCTTGTGGTTTTGCAGAAAACTTCATCCGCGTCTACCAAAAGATGCATGTGCTTGCTTAAAACGCGTTTTCGCACAAATGCGTGCGCGGGTGCTAAAAAGAGCAGCATCGGCATGCTTAGCACGTCGTTTGGTAGAAATCCACGTGCGCGTTCTGCCAAAAGCACCATTTGTATGCACATCTTGTGTTTTTGCAGAAAACTTCATCCGCGTCTACCAAAAATGCATGTGCATGCTTAAAACGCGTTTTCGCACAAATCCGTGCGCGGGTGCTAAAAAGAGCAGCATCGGCATGCTTAGCACGTCGTTTGGTAGAAATCCACGTGCGCGTTCTGCCAAAAGCACCATTTGCATGCACGTCTTGTGGTTTTGCAGAAAACTTCATCCGCGTCTACCAAAAGATGCATGTGCATGCTTAAAACGCGTTTTCGCACAAATCCGTGCGCGGGTGCTACAAAGAGCAGCATCGGCATGCTTAGCACGTCGTTTGGTAGAAATCCACGTGCGCGTTCTGCAAAAAGCACCATTGGCATGCACATCTTGTGGTTTTGCAGAAAACTTCATCCGCGTCTACCAAAAGATGCATGTGCATGCTTAAAACGCGTTTTCGCACAAATGCGTGCGCGGGTACTAAAAAGAGCAGCATCGGCATGCTGAGCACGTCGTTTGGTAGAAATCCACGTGCGCGTTCTGCAAAAAGCACCATTTGCATGCACATATTGTGGTTTTGCAGAAAACTTCATCCGCGTCTACCAAAAATGCATGTGCATGCTTAAAACGCGTTTTCGCACAAATCCGTGCGCGGGTGCTAAAAAGAGCAGCATCGGCATGCTTAGCACGTCGTTTGGTAGAAATCCACGTGCGCGTTCTGCAAAAAGCACCATTTGCATGCACATCTTGTGGTTTTGCAGAAAACTTCATCCGCGTCTACCAAAAGATGCATGTGCATGCTTAAAACGCGTTTTCGCACAAATGCGTGCGCGGGTGCTACAAAGAGCAGCATCGGCATGCTTAGCACGTCGTTTGGTAGAAATCCACGTGCGCGTTCTGCAAAAAGCACCATTTGCATGCACATCTTGTGGTTTTGCAGAAAACTTCATCCGCGTCTACCAAAAGATGCATGTGCATGCTTAAAACGCGTTTTCGCACAAATGCTTGCGCGGGTGCTAAAAAGAGCAGCATCGGCATGCTTAGCACGTCGTTTGGTAGAAATCCACGTGCGCGTTCTGCAAAAAGCACCATTTGCATGCACATCTTGTGGTTTTGCAGAAAACTTCATCCGCGTCTACCAAAAGATGCATGTGCATGCTTAAAACGCGTTTTCGCACAAATACGCGCGCGGGTGCTAAAAAGAGCAGCATTGGCATGCTTAGCACGTCGTTTGGTAGAAATCCACGAGCGCGTTCTGCAAAAAGCACCATTTGCATGCACATCTTGTGGTTTTGCAGAAAACTTCATCCGCGTCTACCAAAAGATGCATGTGCATGCTTAAAACGCGTTTTCGCACAAATGCGTGCGCGGGTGCTAAAAAGAGCAGCATCGGCATGCTTAGCACGTCGTTTGGTAGAAATCCACGTGCGCGTTCTGCCAAAAGCACCATTTGCATGCACATCTTGTGGTTTTGCAGAAAACTTCATCCGCGTCTACCAAAAGATGCATGTGCATGCTTAAAACGCGTTTTCGCACAAATGCGTGCGCGGGTGCTAAAAAGAGCAGCATCGGCATGCTTAGCACGTCGTTTGGTAGAAATCCACGTGCGCGTTCTGCCAAAAGCACCATTTGCATGCACATCTTGTGGTTTTGCAGAAAACTTCATCCGCGTCTACCAAAAGATGCATGTGCTTGCTTAAAACGCGTTTTCGCACAAATGCGTGTGCGGGTGCTAAAAAGAGCAGCATCGGCATGCTTAGCACGTCGTTTGGTAGAAATCCACGTGCGCGTTCTGCCAAAAGCACCATTTGTATGCACATCTTGTGGTTTTGCAGAAAACTTCATCCGCGTCTACCAAAAATGCATGTGCATGCTTAAAACGCGTTTTCGCACAAATCCGTGCGCGGGTGCTAAAAAGAGCAGCATCGGCATGCTTAGCACGTCGTTTGGTAGAAATCCACGTGCGCGTTCTGCAAAAAGCACCATTTGCATGCACATCTTGTGGTTTTGCAGAAAACTTCATCCGCGTCTACCAAAAGATGCATGTGCATGCTTAAAACGCGTTTTCGCACAAATGCGTGCGCGGGTGCTAAAAAGAGCAGCATCGGCATGCTTAGCACGTCGTTTGGTAGAAATCCACGTGCGCGTTCTGCCAAAAGCACCATTTGCATGCACATCTTGTGGTTTTGCAGAAAACTTCATCCGCGTCTACCAAAAGATGCATGTGCGTGCTTAAAACGCGTTTTCGCACAAATCCGTGCGCGGGTGCTAAAAAGAGCAGCATCGGCATGCTTAGCACGTCGTTTGGTAGAAATCCACGTGCGCGTTCTGCCAAAAGCACCATTTGCATGCACATGTGGTTTTGCAGAAAACTTCATCCGCGTCTACCAAAAGATGCATATGCATGCTTAAAACGCGTTTTCGCACAAATGCGTGCGCGGGTGCTAAAAAGAGCAGCATCGGCATGCTTAGCACGTCGTTTGGTAGAAATCCACGTGCGCGTTCTGCAAAAAGCACCATTTGCATGCACATCTTGTGGTTTTGCAGAAAACTTCATCCGCGTCTACCAAAAGATGCATGTGCATGCTTAAAACGCGTTTTCGCACAAATGCGTGCGCGGGTGCTAAAAAGAGCAGCATCGGCATGCTTAGCACGTCGTTTGGTAGAAATCCACGTGCGCGTTCTGCCAAAAGCTCCATTTGCATGCACATCTTGTGGTTTTGCAGAAAACTTCATCCGCGTCTACCAAAAGATGCATGTGCATGCTTAAGACGCGTTTTCGCACAAATGCGTGCGCGGGTGCTAAAAAGAGCAGCATCGGCATGCTTAGCACGTCGTTTGGTAGAAATCCACGTGCGCGTTCTGCAAAAAGCACCATTTGCATGCACATCTTGTGGTTTTGCAGAAAACTTCATTCGCGTCTACCAAAAGATGCATGTGCATGCTTAAAACGCGTTTTCGCACAAATCCGTGCGCGGGTGCTAAAAAGAGCAGCATCGGCATGCTTAGCACGTCGTTTGGTAGAAATCCACGTGCGCGTTCTGCAAAAAGCACCATTTGCATGCACATCTTGTGGTTTTGCAGAAAACTTCATCCGCGTCTACCAAAAGATGCATGTGCATGCTTAAAACGCGTTTTCGCACAAATGCGTGCGCGGGTGCTAAAAAGAGCAGCATCGGCATGCTTAGCACGTCGTTTGGTAGAAATCCACGTGCGCGTTCTGCCAAAAGCACCATTTGCATGCACATCTTGTGGTTTTGCAGAAAACTTCATCCGCGTCTACCAAAAGATGCATGTGCATGCTTAAAACGCGTTTTCGCACAAATCCGTGCGCGGGTGCTAAAAAGAGCAGCATCGGCATGCTTAGCACGTCGTTTGGTAGAAATCCACGTGCGCGTTCTGCAAAAAGCACCATTTGCATGCACATCTTGTGGTTTTGCAGAAAACTTCATCCGCGTCTACCAAAAGATGCATGTGCATGCTTAAAACGCGTTTTCGCACAAATGCGTGCGCGGGTGCTAAAAATAGCAGCATCGGCATGCTTAGCACGTCGTTTGGTAGAAATCCACGTGCGCGTTTTGCAAAAAGCACCATTTGCATGCACATCTTGTGGTTTTGCAGAAAACTTCATCCGCGTCTACCAAAAGATGCATGTGCATGCTTAAAACGCGTTTTTGCACAAATGTGTGCGCGGGTGCTAAAAAGAGCAGCATCGGCATGCTTAGCACGTCGTTTGGTAGAAATCCACGTGCGCGTTCTGCCAAAAGCACCATTTGCATGCACATCTTGTGGTTTTGCAGAAAACTTCATCCGCGTCTACCAAAAGATGCATGTGCATGCTTAAAACGCGTTTTCGCACAAATCCGTGCGCGGGTGCTAAAAAGAGCAGCATCGGCATGCTTAGCACGTCGTTTGGTAGAAATCCACGTGCGCGTTCTGCAAAAAGCAGCATTTGCATGCACATCTTGTGGTTTTGCAGAAAACTTCATCCGCGTCTACCAAAAGATGCATGTGCATGCTTAAAACGCGTTTTCGCACAAATACGTGCGCGGGTGCTAAAAAGAGCAGCATCGGCATGCTTAGCACGTCGTTTGGTAGAAATCCACGAGCGCGTTCTGCAAAAAGCACCATTTGCATGCACATCTTGTGGTTTTGCAGAAAACTTCATCCGCGTCTACCAAAAGATGCATGTGCATGCTTAAAACGCGTTTTCGCACAAATGCGTGCGCGGGTGCTAAAAAGAGCAGCATCGGCATGCTTAGCACGTCGTTTGGTAGAAATCCACGTGCGCGTTCTGCCAAAAGCACCATTTGCATGCACATCTTGTGGTTTTGCAGAAAACTTCATCCGCGTCTACCAAAAGATGCATGTGCATGCTTAAAACGCGTTTTCGCACAAATCCGTGCGCGGGTGCTAAAAAGAGCAGCATCGGCATGCTTAGCACGTCGTTTGGTAGAAATCCACGTGCGCGTTCTGCAAAAAGCACCATTTGCATGCACATCTTGTGGTTTTGCAGAAAACTTCATCCGCGTCTACCAAAAGATGCATGTGCATGCTTAAAACGCGTTTTCGCACAAATGCGTGCGCGGGTGCTAAAAAGAGCAGCACCGGCATGCTTAGCACGTTGTTTGGTAGAAATCCACGAGCGCGTTCTGCAAAAAGAACCATTTGCATGCACATCTTGTGGTTTTGCAGAAAACTTCATCCGCGTCTACCAAAAGATGCATGTGCATGCTTAAAACGCGTTTTCGCACAAATGCGTGCGCGGGTGCTAAAAAGAGCAGCATCGGCATGCTTAGCACGTCGTTTGGTAGAAATCCACGTGCGCGTTCTGCCAAAAGCACCATTTGCATGCACATCTTGTGGTTTTGCAGAAAACTTCATCCGCGTCTACCAAAAGATGCATGTGCATGCTTAAAACGCGTTTTCGCACAAATCCGTGCGCGGGTGCTAAAAAGAGCAGCATCGGCATGCTTAGCACGTCGTTTGGTAGAAATCCACGTGCGCGTTCTGCAAAAAGCACCATTTGCATGCACATCTTGTGGTTTTGCAGAAAACTTCATCCGCGTCTACCAAAAGATGCATGTGCATGCTTAAAACGCGTTTTCGCACAAATGCGTGCGCGGGTGCTAAAAAGAGCAGCATCGGCATGCTTAGCACGTCGTTTGGTAGAAATCTACGTGCGCGTTCTGCAAAAAGCACCATTTGCATGCACATCTTGTGGTTTTGCAGAAAACTTCATCCGCGTCTACCAAAAGATGCATGTGCATGCTTAAAACGCGTTTTCGCACAAGTGCGTGCGCGGGTGCTAAAAAGAGCAGCACCGGCATGCTTAGCACGTCGTTTGGTAGAAATCCACGAGCGCGTTCTGCAAAAAGAACCATTTGCATGCACATCTTGTGGTTTTGCAGAAAACTTCATCCGCGTCTACCAAAAGATGCATGTGCATGCTTAAAACGCGTTTTCGCACAAATGCGTGCGCGGGTGCTAAAAAGAGCAGCATCGGCATGCTTAGCACGTCGTTTGGTAGAAATCCACGTGCGCGTTCTGCCAAAAGCACCATTTGCATGCACATCTTGTGGTTTTGCAGAAAACTTCATCCGCGTCTACCAAAAGATGCATGTGCATGCTTAAAACGCGTTTTCGCACAAATCCGTGCGCGGGTGCTAAAAAGAGCAGCATCGGCATGCTTAGCACGTCGTTTGGTAGAAATCCACGTGCGCGTTCTGCAAAAAGCACCATTTGCATGCATATCTTGTGGTTTTGCAGAAAACTTCATCCGCGTCTACCAAAAGATGCATGTGCATGCTTAAAACGCGTTTTCGCACAAATGCGTGCGCGGGTGCTAAAAAGAGCAGCATCGGCATGCTTAGCACGTCGTTTGGTAGAAATCCACGCGCGCGTTCTGCAAAAAGCACCATTTGCATGCACATCTTGTGGTTTTGCAGAAAACTTCATCCGCGTCTACCAAAAGATGCATGTGCATGCTTAAAACGCGTTTTCGCACAAATGCGTGCGCGGGTGCTAAAAAGAGCAGCATTGGCATGCTTAGCACGTCGTTTGGTAGAAATCCACGTGCGCGTTCTGCAAAAAGCACCATTTGCATGCACATCTTGTGGTTTTGCAGAAAACTTCATCCGCGTCTACCAAAAGATGCATGTGCATGCTTAAAACGCGTTTTCGCACAAATCCGTGCGCGGGTGCTAAAAAGAGCAGCATCGGCATGCTTAGCACGTCGTTTGGTAGAAATCCACGTGCGCGTTCTGCAAAAAGCACCATTTGCATGCACATCTTGTGGTTTTGCAGAAAACTTCATCCGCGTCTACCAAAAGATGCATGTGCATGCTTAAAACGCGTTTTCGCACAAATCCGTGCGCGGGTGCTAAATAGAGCAGCATCGGCATGCTTAGCACGTCGTTTGGTAGAAGTCCACGTGCGCGTTCTGCAAAAAGCACCATTTGCATGCACATCTTGTGGTTTTGCAGAAAACTTCATCCGCGTCTACCAAAATATGCATGTGCATGCTTAAAACGCGTTTTCGCACAAACGCGTGCGCGGGTGCTAAAAAGAGCAGCATCGGCATGCTTAGCACGTCGTTTGGTAGAAATCCACGTGCGCGTTCTGCAAAAAGCACCATTTGCATGCACATCTTGTGGTTTTGCAGAAAACTTCATCCGCGTCTACCAAAAGATGCATGTGCATGCTTAAAACGCGTTTTCGCACAAATGCGTGCGCGGGTGCTAAAAAGAGCAGCATTGGCTTCTTAGCACGTCGTTTGGTAGAAATCCACGTGCGCGTTCTGCCAAAAGCACCATTTGCATGCACATCTTGTGGTTTTGCAGAAAACTTCATCCGCGTCTACCAAAAGATGCATGTGCATGCTTAAAACGCGTTTTCGCACAAATCCGTGCGCGGGTGCTAAAAAGAGCAGCATCGGCATGCTTAGCACGTCGTTTGGTAGAAATCCACGTGCGCGTTCTGCAAAAAGCACCATTTGCATGCACATCTTGTGGTTTTGCAGAAAACTTCATCCGCGTCTACCAAAAGATGCATGTGCATGCTTAAAACGCGTTTTCGCACAAATGCGTGCGCGGGTGCTAAAAAGAGCAGCATCGGCATGCTTAGCACGTCGTTTGGTAGAAATCCACGTGCGCGTTCTGCCAAAAGCACCATTTGCATGCACATCTTGTGGTTTTGCAGAAAACTTCATCCGCGTCTACCAAAAGATGCATGTGCATGCTTAAAACGCGTTTTCGCACAAATCCGTGCGCGGGTGCTAAAAAGAGCAGCATCGGCATGCTTAGCACATCGTTTGGTAGAAATCCACGTGCGCGTTCTGCAAAAAGCACCATTTGCATGCACATCTTGTGGTTTTGCAGAAAACTTCATCTGCGTCTACCAAAAGATGCATGTGCATGCTTAAAACGCGTTTTCGCACAAATGCGTGCGCGGGTGCTAAAAAGAGCAGCATCGGCATGCTTAGCACGTCGTTTGGTAGAAATCCACGTGCGCGTTCTGCAAAAAGCACCATCTGCATGCACATCTTGTGGTTTTGCAGAAAACTTCATCCGCGTCTACCAAAAGATGCATGTGCATGCTTAAAACGCGTTTTCGCACAAATGCGTGCGCGGGTGCTAAAAAGAGCAGCATCGGCATGCTTAGCACGTCGTTTGGTAGAAATCCACGTGCGCGTTCTGCCAAAAGCACCATTTGCATGCACATCTTGTGGTTTTGCAGAAAACTTCATCCGCGTCTACCAAAAGATGCATGTGCATGCTTAAAACGCGTTTTCGCACAAATGCGTGCGCGGGTGCTAAAAAGAGCAGCATCGGCATGCTTAGCACGTCGTTTGGTAGAAACCCACGTGCGCGTTCTGCAAAAAGCACCATTTGCATGCACATCTTGTGGTTTTGCAGAAAACTTCATCCGCGTCTACCAAAAGATGCATGTGCATGCTTAAAACGCGTTTTCGCACAAATGCGTACGCGGGTGCTAAAAAGAGCAGCATCGGCATGCTTAGCACGTCGTTTGGTAGAAATCCACGTGCGCGTTCTGCCAAAAGCACCATTTGCATGCACATCTTGTGGTTTTGCAGAAAACTTCATCCGCGTCTACCAAAAGATGCATGTGCATGCTTAAAACGCGTTTTCGCACAAATGCGTGCGCGGGTGCTAAAAAGAGCAGCATCGGCATGCTTAGCACGTCGTTTGGTAGAAATCCACGTGCGCGTTCTGCCAAAAGCACCATTTGTATGCACATCTTGTGTTTTTGCAGAAAACTTCATCCGCGTCTACCAAAAATGCATGTGCATGCTTAAAACGCGTTTTCGCACAAATCCGTGCGCGGGTGCTAAAAAGAGCAGCATCGGCATGCTTAGCACGTCGTTTGGTAGAAATCCACGTGCGCGTTCTGCAAAAAGCACCATTTGCATGCACATCTTGTGGTTTTGCAGAAAACTTCATCCGCGTCTACCAAAAGATGCATGTGCATGCTTAAAACGCGTTTTCGCACAAATGCGTGCGCGGGTGCTAAAAAGAGCAGCATCGGCATGCTTAGCACGTCGTTTGGTAGAAATCCACGTGCGCGTTCTGCCAAAAGCACCATTTGCATGCACATCTTGTGGTTTTGCAGAAAACTTCATCCGCGTCTACCAAAAGATGCATGTGCATGCTTAAAACGCGTATTCGCACAAATCCGTGCGCGGGTGCTAAAAAGAGCAGCATCGGCATGCTTGAGCACGTCGTTTGGTAGAAATCCACGTGCGCGTTCTGCAAAAAGCACCATTTGCATGCACATCTTGTGGTTTTGCAGAAAACTTCATCCGCGTCTACCAAAAGATGCATGTGCATGCTTAAAACGCGTTTTCGCACAAATGCGTGCGCGGGTGCTAAAAAGAGCAGCATCGGCATGCTTAGCACGTCGTTTGGTAGAAATCCACGTGCGCGTTCTGCAAAAAGCACCATTTGCATGCACATCTTGTGGTTTTGCAGAAAACTTCATCCGCGTCTACCAAAAGATGCATGTGCATGCTTAAAACGCGTTTTCGCACAAATGCGTGCGCGGGTGCTAAAAAGAGCAGCATCGGCATGCTTAGCACGTCGTTTGGTAGAAATCCACGTGCGCGTTCTGCCAAAAGCACCATCTGCATGCACATCTTGTGTTTTTGCAGAAAACTTCATCCGCGTCTACCAAAAGATGCATGTGCATGCTTAAAACGCGTTTTCGCACAAATGCGTGCGCGGGTGCTAAAAAGAGCAGCATCGGCATGCTTAGCACGTCGTTTGGTAGAAATCCACGTGCGCGTTCTGCCAAAAGCACCATTTGCATGCACATCTTGTGGTTTTGCAGAAAACTTCATCCGCGTCTACCAAAAGATGCATGTGCATGCTTAAAACGCGTTTTCGCACAAATCCGTGCGCGGGTGCTACAAAGAGCAGCATCGGCATGCTTAGCACGTCGTTTGGTAGAAATCCACGTGCGCGTTCTGCAAAAAGCACCATTTGCATGCACATCTTGTGGTTTTGCAGAAAACTTCATCCGCGTCTACCAAAAGATGCATGTGCATGCTTAAAACGCGTTTTCGCACAAATGCGTGCGCGGGTGCTAAAAAGAGCAGCATCGGCATGCTTAGCACGTCGTTTGGTAGAAATCCACGTGCGCGTTCTGCAAAAAGCACCATTTGCATGCACATCTTGTGGTTTTGCAGAAAACTTCATCCGCGTCTACCAAAAGATGCATGTGCATGCTTAAAACGCGTTTTCGCACAAATGCGTGCGCGGGTGCTAAAAAGAGCAGCATCGGCATGCCTAGCACGTCGTTTGGTAGAAATCCACGTGCGCGTTCTGCCAAAAGCACCATTTGCATGCACATCTTGTGGTTTTGCAGAAAACTTCATCCGCGTCTACCAAAAGATGCATGTGCATGCTTAAAACGCGTTTTCGCACAAATGCGTGCGCGGGTGCTAAAAAGAGCAGCATCGGCATGCTTAGCACGTCGTTTGGTAGAAATCCACGTGCGCGTTCTGCAAAAAGCACCATTTGCATGCACATCTTGTGGTTTTGCAGAAAACTTCATCCGCGTCTACCAAAAGATGCATGTGCATGCTTAAAACGCGTTTTCGCACAAATGCGTGCGCGGGTGCTAAAAAGAGCAGCATCGGCATTCTTAGCACGTCGTTTGGTAGAAATCCACGTGCGCGTTCTGCAAAAAGCACCATTTACATGCACATCTTGTGGTTTTGCAGAAAACTTCATCCGCGTCTACCAAAAGATGCATGTGCATGCTTAAAACGCGTTTTCGCACAAATGCGTGCGCGGGTGCTAAAAAGAGCAGCATCGGCATGCTTAGCACGTCGTTTGGTAGAAATCCACGTGCGCGTTCTGCCAAAAGCACCATTTGCATGCACATCTTGTGGTTTTGCAGAAAACTTCATCCGCGTCTACCAAAAGATGCATGTGCATGCTTAAAACGCGTTTTCGCACAAATGCGTGCGCGGGTGCTAAAAAGAGCAGCATCGGCGTGCTTAGCACGTCGTTTGGTAGAAATCCACGTGCGCGTTCTGCCAAAAGCACCATTTGCATGCACATCTTGTGGTTTTGCAGAAAACTTCATCCGCGTCTACCAAAAGATGCATGTGCATGCTTAAAACGCGTTTTCGCACAAATGCGTGCGCGGGTACTAAAAAGAGCAGCATCGGCATGCTTAGCACGTCGTTTGGTAGAAATCCACGTGCGCGTTCTGCAAAAAGCACCATTTGCATGCACATATTGTGGTTTTGCAGAAAACTTCAACCGCGTCTACCAAAAGATGCATGTACATGCTTAAAACGCGTTTTCGCACAAATGCGTGCGCGGGTGCTAAAAAGAGCAGCATCGGCATGCTTAGCACGTCGTTTGGTAGAAATCCACGTGCGCGTTCTGCCAAAAGCACCATTTGCATGCACATCTTGTGGTTTTGCAGAAAACTTCATCCGCGTTTACCAAAAGATGCATGTGCATGCTTAAAACGCGTTTTCGCACAAATGCGTGCGCGGGTGCTAAAAAGAGCAGCATCGCCATGCTTAGCACGTCGTTTGGTAGAAATCCACGTGCGCGTTCTGCCAAAAGCACCATTTGCATGCACATCTTGTGGTTTTGCAGAAAACTTCATCCGCGTCTACCAAAATATGCATGTGCATGCTTAAAACGCGTTTTCGCACAAACGCGTGCGCGGGTGCTAAAAAGAGCAGCATCGGCATGCTTAGCACGTCGTTTGGTAGAAATCCACGTGCGCGTTCTGCAAAAAGCACCATTTGCATGCACATCTTGTGGTTTTGCAGAAAACTTCATCCGCGTCTACCAAAAGATGCATGTGCATGCTTAAAACGCGTTTTCGCACAAATGCGTGCGCGGGTGCTAAAAAGAGCAGCATTGGCTTCTTAGCACGTCGTTTGGTAGAAATCCACGTGCGCGTTCTGCCAAAAGCACCATTTGCATGCACATCTTGTGGTTTTGCAGAAAACTTCATCCGCGTCTACCAAAAGATGCATGTGCATGCTTAAAACGCGTTTTCGCACAAATCCGTGCGCGGGTGCTAAAAAGAGCAGCATCGGCATGCTTAGCACGTCGTTTGGTAGAAATCCACGTGCGCGTTCTGCAAAAAGCACCATTTGCATGCACATCTTGTGGTTTTGCAGAAAACTTCATCCGCGTCTACCAAAAGATGCATGTGCATGCTTAAAACGCGTTTTCGCACAAATGCGTGCGCGGGTGCTAAAAAGAGCAGCATCGGCATGCTTAGCACGTCGTTTGGTAGAAATCCACGTGCGCGTTCTGCAAAAAGCACCATTTGCATGCACATCTTGTGGTTTTGCAGAAAACTTCATCCGCGTCTACCAAAAGATGCATGTGCATGCTTAAAACGCGTTTTCGCACAAATGCGTGCGCGGGTGCTAAAAAGAGCAGCATCGGCATGGTTAGCACGTTGTTTGGTAGAAATCCACGTGCGCGTTCTGCAAAAAGCACCATCTGCATGCACATCTTGTGGTTTTGCAGAAAACTTCATCCGCGTCTACCAAAAGATGCATGTGCATGCTTAAAAACGCGTTTTCCGCACAAAATGCGTGCGCGGGTGCTAAAAAGAGCAGCATCGGCATGCTTAGCACGTCGTTTGGTAGAAATCCACGTGCGCGTTCTGCCAAAAGCACCATTTGCATGCACATCTTGTGGTTTTGCAGAAAACTTCATCCGCGTCTACCAAAAGATGCATGTGCATGCTTAAAACGCGTTTTCGCACAAATGCGTGCGCGGGTGCTAAAAAGAGCAGCATCGGCATGCTTAGCACGTCGTTTGGTAGAAATCCACGTGCGCGTTCTGCAAAAAAGCACCATTTGCATGCACATCTTGTGGTTTTGCAGAAAACTTCATCCGCGTCTACCAAAAGATGCATGTGCATGCTTAAAAACGCGTTTTCGCACAAATGCGTGCGCGGGTACTAAAAAGAGCAGCATCGGCATGCTTAGCACGTCGTTTGGTAGAAATCCACGTGCGCGTTCTGCAAAAAGCACCATTTGCATGCACATCTTGTGGTTTTGCAGAAAACTTCATCCGCGTCTACCAAAAGATGCATGTGCATGCTTAAAACGCGTTTTCGCACAAATCCGTGCGCGGGTGCTAAAAAGAGCAGCATCGGCATGCTTGAGCACGTCGTTTGGTAGAAATCCCACGTGCGCGTTCTGCAAAAAGCACCATGTTGCATGCACATCTTGTGGTTTTGCAGAAAACTTCATCCGCGTCTACCAAAAGATGCATGTGCATGCTTAAAAACGCGTTTTCGCACAAATGCGTGCGCGGGTGCTAAAAAGAGCAGCATCGGCATGCTTAGCACGTCGTTTGGTAGAAATCCACGTGCGCGTTCTGCAAAAAAGCACCATTTGCATGCACATCTTGTGGTTTTGCAGAAAACTTCATCCGCGTCTACCAAAAGATGCATGTGCATGCTTAAAAACGCGTTTTCGCACAAATGCGTGCGCGGGTGCTAAAAAGAGCAGCATCGGCATGCTTAGCACGTTGTTTGGTAGAAATCCACGTGCGCGTTCTGCAAAAAGCACCATCTGCATGCACATCTTGTGGTTTTGCAGAAAACTTCATCCGCGTCTACCAAAAGATGCATGTGCATGCTTAAAAACGCGTTTTCGCACAAATGCGTGCGCGGGTGCTAAAAAGAGCAGCATCGGCATGCTTAGCACGTCGTTTGGTAGAAATCCACGTGCGCGTTCTGCCAAAAAGCACCATTTTGCATGCACATCTTGTGGTTTTGCAGAAAACTTCATCCGCGTCTACCAAAAGATGCATGTGCATGCTTAAAACGCGTTTTCGCACAAATGCGTGCGCGGGTGCTAAAAAGAGCAGCATCGGCATGCTTAGCACGTCGTTTGGTAGAAATCCACGTGCGCGTTCTGCAAAAAGCACCATTTGCATGCACATCTTGTGGTTTTGCAGAAAACTTCATCCGCGTCTACCAAAAGATGCATGTGCATGCTTAAAAACGCGTTTTCGCACAAATGCGTGCGCGGGTACTAAAAAGAGCAGCATCGGCATGCTTAGCACGTCGTTTGGTAGAAATCCACGTGCGCGTTCTGCAAAAAGCACCATTTGCATGCACATATTGTGGTTTTGCAGAAAACTTCATCCGCGTCTACCAAAAGATGCATGTGCATGCTTAAAACGCGTTTTCGCACAAATGCGTGCGCGGGTGCTAAAAAGAGCAGCATCGGCATGCTTAGCACGTCGTTTGGTAGAAATCCACGTGCGCGTTCTGCCAAAAGCACCATTTGCATGCACATCTTGTGGTTTTGCAGAAAACTTCATCCGCGTCTACCAAAAGATGCATGTGCATGCTTAAAACGCGTTTTCGCACAAATGCGTGCGCGGGTACTAAAAAGAGCAGCATCGGCATGCTTAGCACGCTCGTTTGGTAGAAATCCACGTGCGCGTTCTGCAAAAAGCACCATTTGCCATGCACATATTGTGGTTTTGCAGAAAACTTCAACCGCGTCTACCAAAAGATGCATGTACATGCTTAAAACGCGGTTTCGTCGCACAAATGCGTGCGCGGGTGCTAAAAAGAGCAGCATCGGCATGCTTAGCACGTCGTTTGGTAGAAATCCACGTGCGCGTTCTGCCAAAAGCACCATTTGCATGCACATCTTGTGGTTTTGCAGAAAACTTCATCCGCGTTTACCAAAAGATGCATGTGCATGCTTAAAACGCGTTTTCGCACAAATGCGTGCGCGGGTGCTAAAAAGAGCAGCATCGGCATGCTTAGCACGTCGTTTGGTAGAAATCCACGTGCGCGTTCTGCCAAAAGCACCATTTGCATGCACATCTTGTGGTTTTGCAGAAAACTTCATCCGCGTCTACCCAAAAGATGCATGTGCATGCTTAAAAACGCGTTTTCGCACAAATCCGTGCGCGGGTGCTACAAAGAGCAGCATCGGCATGCTTAGCACGTCGTTTGGTAGAAATCCACGTGCGCGTTCTGCAAAAAGCACCATTTGCATGCACATCTTGTGGTTTTGCAGAAAACTTCATCCGCGTCTACCAAAAGATGCATGTGCATGCTTAAAAACGCGTTTTCGCACAAATGCGTGTGCGGGTGCTAAAAAGAGCAGCATCGGCATGCTTAGCACGTCGTTTGGTAGAAATCCACGTGCGCGTTTCTGCCAAAAGCACCATTTGCATGCACATCTTGTGGTTTTGCAGAAAACTTCATCCGCGTCTACCAAAAGATGCATGTGCATGCTTAAAACGCGTTTTCGCACAAATGCGTGCGCGGGTGCTAAAAAGAGCAGCATCGGCATGCTTAGCACGTCGTTTGGTAGAAATCCACGTGCGCGTTCTGCCAAAAGCACCATTTGCATGCACATCTTGTGGTTTTGCAGAAAACTTCATCCGCGTCTACCAAAAGATGCATGTCCATGCTTAAAAACGCGTTTTCGCACAAATGCGTGCGCGGGTGCTAAAAAGAGCAGCATCGGCATGCTTAGCACGTCGTTTGGTAGAAATCCACGCGCGCGTTCTGCAAAAAGCACCATTTGCATGCACATCTTGTGGTTTTGCAGAAAACTTCATCCCGCGTCTACCAAAAGATGCATGTGCATGCTTAAAAACGCGTTTTCGGCACAAAATGCGTGCGCGGGTGCTAAAAAGAGCAGCATTGGCATGCTTAGCACGTCGTTTGGTAGAAATCCACGTGCGCGTTCTGCAAAAAGCACCATTTGCATGCACATCTTGTGGGTTTTGCAGAAAACTTCATCCGCGTCTACCAAAGATGCATGTGCATGCTTAAAACGCGTTTTCGCACAAATCCGTGCGCGGGGTGCTAAAAAGAGCAGCATCGGCATGCTTAGCACGTCGTTTGGTAGAAATCCACGTGCGCGTTCTGCAAAAAGCACCATTTGCATGCACATCTTGTGGTTTTGCAGAAAACTTCATCCGCGTCTACCAAAAGATGCATGTGCATGCTTAAAACGCGTTTTCGCACAAATCCGTGCGCGGGTGCTAAATAGAGCAGCATCGGCATGCTTAGCACGTCGTTTGGTAGAAGTCCACGTGCGCGTTCTGCAAAAAGCACCATTTGCATGCACATCTTGTGGTTTTGCAGAAAACTTCATCCGCGTCTACCAAAATATGCATGTGCATGCTTAAAACGCGTTTTCGCACAAACGCGTGCGCGGGTGCTAAAAAGAGCAGCATCGGCATGCTTAGCACGTCGTTTGGTAGGAAATCCACGTATCTTGTGGTTTTGCAGAAAACTTCATCCGCGTCTACCAAAAGATGCATGTGCATGCTTAAAACGCGTTTTCGCACAAATGCGTGCGCGGGTGCTAAAAAGAGCAGCATTGGCTTCTTAGCACGTCGTTTGGTAGAAATCCACGTGCGCGTTCTGCCAAAAGCACCATTTGCATGCACATCTTGTGGTTTTGCAGAAAACTTCATCCGCGTCTACCAAAAGATGCATGTGCATGCTTAAAACGCGTTTTCGCACAAATCCGTGCGCGGGTGCTAAAAAGAGCAGCATCGGCATGCTTAGCACGTCGTTTGGTAGAAATCCACGTGCGCGTTCTGCAAAAAGCACCATTTGCATGCACATCTTGTGGTTTTGCAGAAAACTTCATCCGCGTCTACCAAAAGATGCATGTGCATGCTTAAAACGCGTTTTCGCACAAATGCGTGCGCGGGTGCTAAAAAGAGCAGCATCGGCATGCTTAGCACGTCGTTTGGTAGAAATCCACGTGCGCGTTCTGCAAAAAGCACCATTTGCATGCACATCTTGTGGTTTTGCAGAAAACTTCATCCGCGTCTACCAAAAGATGCATATGCATGCTTAAAACGCGTTTTCGCACAAATGCGTGCGCGGGTGCTAAAAAGAGCAGCATCGGCATGCTTAGCACGTTGTTTGGTAGAAATCCACGTGCGCGTTCTGCAAAAAGCACCATCTGCATGCACATCTTGTGGTTTTGCAGAAAACTTCATCCGCGTCTACCAAAAGATGCATGTGCATGCTTAAAACGCGTTTTCGCACAAATGCGTGCGCGGGTGCTAAAAAGAGCAGCATCGGCATGCTTAGCACGTCGTTTGGTAGAAATCCACGTGCGCGTTCTGCCAAAAGCACCATTTGCATGCACATCTTGTGGTTTTGCAGAAAACTTCATCCGCGTCTACCAAAAGATGCATGTGCATGCTTAAAACGCGTTTTCGCACAAATGCGTGCGCGGGTGCTAAAAAGAGCAGCATCGGCATGCTTAGCACGTCGTTTGGTAGAAATCCACGTGCGCGTTCTGCAAAAAGCACCATTTGCATGCACATCTTGTGGTTTTGCAGAAAACTTCATCCGCGTCTACCAAAAGATGCATGTGCATGCTTAAAACGCGTTTTCGCACAAATGCGTGCGCGGGTACTAAAAAGAGCAGCATCGGCATGCTTAGCACGTCGTTTGGTAGAAATCCACGTGCGCGTTCTGCAAAAAGCACCATTTGCATGCACATCTTGTGGTTTTGCAGAAAACTTCATCCGCGTCTACCAAAAGATGCATGTGCATGCTTAAAACGCGTTTTCGCACAAATCCGTGCGCGGGTGCTAAAAAGAGCAGCATCGGCATGCTTGAGCACGTCGTTTGGTAGAAATCCACGTGCGCGTTCTGCAAAAAGCACCATTTGCATGCACATCTTGTGGTTTTGCAGAAAACTTCATCCGCGTCTACCAAAAGATGCATGTGCATGCTTAAAACGCGTTTTCGCACAAATGCGTGCGCGGGTGCTAAAAAGAGCAGCATCGGCATGCTTAGCACGTCGTTTGGTAGAAATCCACGTGCGCGTTCTGCAAAAAGCACCATTTGCATGCACATCTTGTGGTTTTGCAGAAAACTTCATCCGCGTCTACCAAAAGATGCATGTGCATGCTTAAAACGCGTTTTCGCACAAATGCGTGCGCGGGTGCTAAAAAGAGCAGCATCGGCATGCTTAGCACGTTGTTTGGTAGAAATCCACGTGCGCGTTCTGCAAAAAGCACCATCTGCATGCACATCTTGTGGTTTTGCAGAAAACTTCATCCGCGTCTACCAAAAGATGCATGTGCATGCTTAAAACGCGTTTTCGCACAAATGCGTGCGCGGGTGCTAAAAAGAGCAGCATCGGCATGCTTAGCACGTCGTTTGGTAGAAATCCACGTGCGCGTTCTGCCAAAAGCACCATTTGCATGCACATCTTGTGGTTTTGCAGAAAACTTCATCCGCGTCTACCAAAAGATGCATGTGCATGCTTAAAACGCGTTTTCGCACAAATGCGTGCGCGGGTGCTAAAAAGAGCAGCATCGGCATGCTTAGCACGTCGTTTGGTAGAAATCCACGTGCGCGTTCTGCAAAAAGCACCATTTGCATGCACATCTTGTGGTTTTGCAGAAAACTTCATCCGCGTCTACCAAAAGATGCATGTGCATGCTTAAAACGCGTTTTCGCACAAATGCGTGCGCGGGTACTAAAAAGAGCAGCATCGGCATGCTTAGCACGTCGTTTGGTAGAAATCCACGTGCGCGTTCTGCAAAAAGCACCATTTGCATGCACATATTGTGGTTTTGCAGAAAACTTCATCCGCGTCTACCAAAAGATGCATGTGCATGCTTAAAACGCGTTTTCGCACAAATGCGTGCGCGGGTGCTAAAAAGAGCAGCATCGGCATGCTTAGCACGTCGTTTGGTAGAAATCCACGTGCGCGTTCTGCCAAAAGCACCATTTGCATGCACATCTTGTGGTTTTGCAGAAAACTTCATCCGCGTCTACCAAAAGATGCATGTGCATGCTTAAAACGCGTTTTCGCACAAATCCGTGCGCGGGTGCTAAAAAGAGCAGCATCGGCATGCTTAGCACGTCGTTTGGTAGAAATCCACGTGCGCGTTCTGCAAAAAGCACCATTTGCATGCACATCTTGTGGTTTTGCAGAAAACTTCATCCGCGTCTACCAAAAGATGCATGTGCATGCTTAAAACGCGTTTTCGCACAAATGCGTGCGCGGGTGCTAAAAAGAGCAGCATCGGCATGCTTAGCACGTCGTTTGGTAGAAATCCACGTGCGCGTTCTGCCAAAAGCACCATTTGCATGCACATCTTGTGGTTTTGCAGAAAACTTCATCCGCGTCTACCAAAAGATGCATGTGCTTGCTTAAAACGCGTTTTCGCACAAATGCGTGCGCGGGTGCTAAAAAGAGCAGCATCGGCATGCTTAGCACGTCGTTTGGTAGAAATCCACGTGCGCGTTCTGCCAAAAGCACCATTTGTATGCATATCTTGTGTTTTTGCAGAAAACTTCATCCGCGTCTACCAAAAATGCATGTGCATGCTTAAAACGCGTTTTCGCACAAATCCGTGCGCGGGTGCTAAAAAGAGCAGCATCGGCATGCTTAGCACGTCGTTTGGTAGAAATCCACGTGCGCGTTCTGCCAAAAGCACCATTTGCATGCACATCTTGTGGTTTTGCAGAAAACTTCATCCGCGTCTACCAAAAGATGCATGTGCATGCTTAAAACGCGTTTTCGCACAAATCCGTGCGCGGGTGCTACAAAGAGCAGCATCGGCATGCTTAGCACGTCGTTTGGTAGAAATCCACGTGCGCGTTCTGCAAAAAGCACCATTTGCATGCACATCTTGTGGTTTTGCAGAAAACTTCATCCGCGTCTACCAAAAGATGCATGTGCATGCTTAAAACGCGTTTTCGCACAAATGCGTGCGCGGGTGCTAAAAAGAGCAGCATCGGCATGCTTAGCACGTCGTTTGGTAGAAATCCACGTGCGCGTTCTGCAAAAAGCACCATTTGCATGCACATCTTGTGGTTTTGCAGAAAACTTCATCCGCGTCTACCAAAAGATGCATGTGCATGCTTAAAACGCGTTTTCGCACAAATGCGTGCGCGGGTGCTAAAAAGAGCAGCATCGGCATGCCTAGCACGTCGTTTGGTAGAAATCCACGTGCGCGTTCTGCCAAAAGCACCATTTGCATGCACATCTTGTGGTTTTGCAGAAAACTTCATCCGCGTCTACCAAAAGATGCATGTGCATGCTTAAAACGCGTTTTCGCACAAATGCGTGCGCGGGTGCTAAAAAGAGCAGCATCGGCATGCTTAGCACGTCGTTTGGTAGAAATCCACGTGCGCGTTCTGCAAAAAGCACCATTTGCATGCACATCTTGTGGTTTTGCAGAAAACTTCATCCGCGTCTACCAAAAGATGCATGTGCATGCTTAAAACGCGTTTTCGCACAAATGCGTGCGCGGGTGCTAAAAAGAGCAGCATCGGCATTCTTAGCACGTCGTTTGGTAGAAATCCACGTGCGCGTTCTGCAAAAAGCACCATTTACATGCACATCTTGTGGTTTTGCAGAAAACTTCATCCGCGTCTACCAAAAGATGCATGTGCATGCTTAAAACGCGTTTTCGCACAAATGCGTGCGCGGGTGCTAAAAAGAGCAGCATCGGCATGCTTAGCACGTCGTTTGGTAGAAATCCACGTGCGCGTTCTGCCAAAAGCACCATTTGCATGCACATCTTGTGGTTTTGCAGAAAACTTCATCCGCGTCTACCAAAAGATGCATGTGCATGCTTAAAACGCGTTTTCGCACAAATGCGTGCGCGGGTGCTAAAAAGAGCAGCATCGGCGTGCTTAGCACGTCGTTTGGTAGAAATCCACGTGCGCGTTCTGCCAAAAGCACCATTTGCATGCACATCTTGTGGTTTTGCAGAAAACTTCATCCGCGTCTACCAAAAGATGCATGTGCATGCTTAAAACGCGTTTTCGCACAAATGCGTGCGCGGGTGCTAAAAAGAGCAGCATCGGCATGCTTAGCACGTCGTTTGGTAGAAATCCACGTGCGCGTTCTGCCAAAAGCACCATTTGCATGCACATCTTGTGGTTTTGCAGAAAACTTCATCCGCGTCTACCAAAAGATGCATGTGCATGCTTAAAACGCGTTTTCGCACAAATCCGTGCGCGGGTGCTAAAAAGAGCAGCATCGGCATGCTTAGCACGTCGTTTGGTAGAAATCCACGTGCGCGTTCTGCAAAAAGCACCATTTGCATGCACATCTTGTGGTTTTGCAGAAAACTTCATCCGCGTCTACCAAAAGATGCATGTGCATGCTTAAAACGCGTTTTCGCACAAATGCGTGCGCGGGTGCTAAAAAGAGCAGCATCGGCATGCTTAGCACGTCGTTTGGTAGAAATCCACGTGCGCGTTCTGCCAAAAGCACCATTTGCATGCACATCTTGTGGTTTTGCAGAAAACTTCATCCGCGTCTACCAAAAGATGCATGTGCTTGCTTAAAACGCGTTTTCGCACAAATGCGTGCGCGGGTGCTAAAAAGAGCAGCATCGGCATGCTTAGCACGTCGTTTGGTAGAAATCCACGTGCGCGTTCTGCCAAAAGCACCATTTGTATGCATATCTTGTGTTTTTGCAGAAAACTTCATCCGCGTCTACCAAAAATGCATGTGCATGCTTAAAACGCGTTTTCGCACAAATCCGTGCGCGGGTGCTAAAAAGAGCAGCATCGGCATGCTTAGCACGTCGTTTGGTAGAAATCCACGTGCGCGTTCTGCCAAAAGCACCATTTGCATGCACATCTTGTGGTTTTGCAGAAAACTTCATCCGCGTCTACCAAAAGATGCATGTGCATGCTTAAAACGCGTTTTCGCACAAATCCGTGCGCGGGTGCTACAAAGAGCAGCATCGGCATGCTTAGCACGTCGTTTGGTAGAAATCCACGTGCGCGTTCTGCAAAAAGCACCATTTGCATGCACATCTTGTGGTTTTGCAGAAAACTTCATCCGCGTCTACCAAAAGATGCATGTGCATGCTTAAAACGCGTTTTCGCACAAATGCGTGCGCGGGTGCTAAAAAGAGCAGCATCGGCATGCTTAGCACGTCGTTTGGTAGAAATCCACGTGCGCGTTCTGCAAAAAGCACCATTTGCATGCACATCTTGTGGTTTTGCAGAAAACTTCATCCGCGTCTACCAAAAGATGCATGTGCATGCTTAAAACGCGTTTTCGCACAAATGCGTGCGCGGGTGCTAAAAAGAGCAGCATCGGCATGCCTAGCACGTCGTTTGGTAGAAATCCACGTGCGCGTTCTGCCAAAAGCACCATTTGCATGCACATCTTGTGGTTTTGCAGAAAACTTCATCCGCGTCTACCAAAAGATGCATGTGCATGCTTAAAACGCGTTTTCGCACAAATGCGTGCGCGGGTGCTAAAAAGAGCAGCATCGGCATGCTTAGCACGTCGTTTGGTAGAAATCCACGTGCGCGTTCTGCAAAAAGCACCATTTGCATGCACATCTTGTGGTTTTGCAGAAAACTTCATCCGCGTCTACCAAAAGATGCATGTGCATGCTTAAAACGCGTTTTCGCACAAATGCGTGCGCGGGTGCTAAAAAGAGCAGCATCGGCATTCTTAGCACGTCGTTTGGTAGAAATCCACGTGCGCGTTCTGCAAAAAGCACCATTTACATGCACATCTTGTGGTTTTGCAGAAAACTTCATCCGCGTCTACCAAAAGATGCATGTGCATGCTTAAAACGCGTTTTCGCACAAATGCGTGCGCGGGTGCTAAAAAGAGCAGCATCGGCATGCTTAGCACGTCGTTTGGTAGAAATCCACGTGCGCGTTCTGCCAAAAGCACCATTTGCATGCACATCTTGTGGTTTTGCAGAAAACTTCATCCGCGTCTACCAAAAGATGCATGTGCATGCTTAAAACGCGTTTTCGCACAAATGCGTGCGCGGGTGCTAAAAAGAGCAGCATCGGCGTGCTTAGCACGTCGTTTGGTAGAAATCCACGTGCGCGTTCTGCCAAAAGCACCATTTGCATGCACATCTTGTGGTTTTGCAGAAAACTTCATCCGCGTCTACCAAAAGATGCATGTGCATGCTTAAAACGCGTTTTCGCACAAATGCGTGCGCGGGTACTAAAAAGAGCAGCATCGGCATGCTTAGCACGTCGTTTGGTAGAAATCCACGTGCGCGTTCTGCAAAAAGCACCATTTGCATGCACATATTGTGGTTTTGCAGAAAACTTCAACCGCGTCTACCAAAAGATGCATGTACATGCTTAAAACGCGTTTTCGCACAAATGCGTGCGCGGGTGCTAAAAAGAGCAGCATCGGCATGCTTAGCACGTCGTTTGGTAGAAATCCACGTGCGCGTTCTGCCAAAAGCACCATTTGCATGCACAGCTTGTGGTTTTGCAGAAAACTTCATCCGCGTTTACCAAAAGATGCATGTGCATGCTTAAAACGCGTTTTCGCACAAATGCGTGCGCGGGTGCTAAAAAGAGCAGCATCGGCATGCTTAGCACGTCGTTTGGTAGAAATCCACGTGCGCGTTCTGCCAAAAGCACCATTTGCATGCACATCTTGTGGTTTTGCAGAAAACTTCATCCGCGTCTACCAAAAGATGCATGTGCATGCTTAAAACGCGTTTTCGCACAAATCCGTGCGCGGGTGCTACAAAGAGCAGCATCGGCATGCTTAGCACGTCGATTGGTAGAAATCTACGTGCGCGTTCTGCAAAAAGCACCATTTGCATGCACATCTTGTGGTTTTGCAGAAAACTTCATCCGCGTCTACCAAAAGATGCATGTGCATGCTTAAAACGCGTTTTCGCACAAATGCGTGCGCGGGTGCTAAAAAGAGCAGCATCGGCATGCTTAGCACGTCGTTTGGTAGAAATCCACGTGCGCGTTCTGCCAAAAGCACCATTTGCATGCACATCTTGTGGTTTTGCAGAAAACTTCATCCGCGTCTACCAAAAGATGCATGTGCATGCTTAAAACGCGTTTTCGCACAAATGCGTGCGCGGGTGCTAAAAAGAGCAGCATCGGCATGCTTAGCACGTCGTTTGGTAGAAATCCACGTGCGCGTTCTGCCAAAAGCACCATTTGCATGCACATCTTGTGGTTTTGCAGAAAACTTCATCCGCGTCTACCAAAAGATGCATGTGCATGCTTAAAACGCGTTTTCGCACAAATCCGTGCGCGGGTGCTACAAAGAGCAGCATCGGCATGCTTAGCACGTCGATTGGTAGAAATCTACGTGCGCGTTCTGCAAAAAGCACCATTTGCATGCACATCTTGTGGTTTTGCAGAAAACTTCATCCGCGTCTACCAAAAGATGCATGTGCATGCTTAAAACGCGTTTTCGCACAAATGCGTGCGCGGGTGCTAAAAAGAGCAGCATCGGCATGCTTAGCACGTCGTTTGGTAGAAATCCACGTGCGCGTTCTGCCAAAAGCACCATTTGCATGCACATCTTGTGGTTTTGCAGAAAACTTCATCCGCGTCTACCAAAAGATGCATGTGCATGCTTAAAACGCGTTTTCGCACAAATGCGTGCGCGGGTGCTAAAAAGAGCAGCATCGGCATGCTTAGCACGTCGTTTGGTAGAAATCCACGTGCGCGTTCTGCCAAAAGCACCATTTGCATGCACATCTTGTGGTTTTGCAGAAAACTTCATCCGCGTCTACCAAAAGATGCATGTCCATGCTTAAAACGCGTTTTCGCACAAATGCGTGCGCGGGTGCTAAAAAGAGCAGCATCGGCATGCTTAGCACGTCGTTTGGTAGAAATCCACGCGCGCGTTCTGCAAAAAGCACCATTTGCATGCACATCTTGTGGTTTTGCAGAAAACTTCATCCGCGTCTACCAAAAGATGCATGTGCATGCTTAAAACGCGTTTTCGCACAAATGCGTGCGCGGGTGCTAAAAAGAGCAGCATTGGCATGCTTAGCACGTCGTTTGGTAGAAATCCACGTGCGCGTTCTGCAAAAAGCACCATTTGCATGCACATCTTGTGGTTTTGCAGAAAACTTCATCCGCGTCTACCAAAAGATGCATGTGCATGCTTAAAACGCGTTTTCGCACAAATCCGTGCGCGGGTGCTAAAAAGAGCAGCATCGGCATGCTTAGCACGTCGTTTGGTAGAAATCCACGTGCGCGTTCTGCAAAAAGCACCATTTGCATGCACATCTTGTGGTTTTGCAGAAAACTTCATCCGCGTCTACCAAAAGATGCATGTGCATGCTTAAAACGCGTTTTCGCACAAATCCGTGCGCGGGTGCTAAATAGAGCAGCATCGGCATGCTTAGCACGTCGTTTGGTAGAAGTCCACGTGCGCGTTCTGCAAAAAGCACCATTTGCATGCACATCTTGTGGTTTTGCAGAAAACTTCATCCGCGTCTACCAAAATATGCATGTGCATGCTTAAAACGCGTTTTCGCACAAACGCGTGCGCGGGTGCTAAAAAGAGCAGCATCGGCATGCTTAGCACGTCGTTTGGTAGAAATCCACGTGCGCGTTCTGCAAAAAGCACCATTTGCATGCACATCTTGTGGTTTTGCAGAAAACTTCATCCGCGTCTACCAAAAGATGCATGTGCATGCTTAAAACGCGTTTTCGCACAAATGCGTGCGCGGGTGCTAAAAAGAGCAGCATTGGCTTCTTAGCACGTCGTTTGGTAGAAATCCACGTGCGCGTTCTGCCAAAAGCACCATTTGCATGCACATCTTGTGGTTTTGCAGAAAACTTCATCCGCGTCTACCAAAAGATGCATGTGCATGCTTAAAACGCGTTTTCGCACAAATCCGTGCGCGGGTGCTAAAAAGAGCAGCATCGGCATGCTTAGCACGTCGTTTGGTAGAAATCCACGTGCGCGTTCTGCAAAAAGCACCATTTGCATGCACATCTTGTGGTTTTGCAGAAAACTTCATCCGCGTCTACCAAAAGATGCATGTGCATGCTTAAAACGCGTTTTCGCACAAATGCGTGCGCGGGTGCTAAAAAGAGCAGCATCGGCATGCTTAGCACGTCGTTTGGTAGAAATCCACGTGCGCGTTCTGCCAAAAGCACCATTTGCATGCACATCTTGTGGTTTTGCAGAAAACTTCATCCGCGTCTACCAAAAGATGCATGTGCATGCTTAAAACGCGTTTTCGCACAAATCCGTGCGCGGGTGCTAAAAAGAGCAGCATCGGCATGCTTGAGCACGTCGTTTGGTAGAAATCCACGTGCGCGTTCTGCAAAAAGCACCATTTGCATGCACATCTTGTGGTTTTGCAGAAAACTTCATCCGCGTCTACCAAAAGATGCATGTGCATGCTTAAAACGCGTTTTCGCACAAATGCGTGCGCGGGTGCTAAAAAGAGCAGCATCGGCATGCTTAGCACGTCGTTTGGTAGAAATCCACGTGCGCGTTCTGCAAAAAGCACCATTTGCATGCACATCTTGTGGTTTTGCAGAAAACTTCATCCGCGTCTACCAAAAGATGCATGTGCATGCTTAAAACGCGTTTTCGCACAAATGCGTGCGCGGGTGCTAAAAAGAGCAGCATCGGCATGCTTAGCACGTCGTTTGGTAGAAATCCACGTGCGCGTTCTGCAAAAAGCACCATCTGCATGCACATCTTGTGGTTTTGCAGAAAACTTCATCCGCGTCTACCAAAAGATGCATGTGCATGCTTAAAACGCGTTTTCGCACAAATGCGTGCGCGGGTGCTAAAAAGAGCAGCATCGGCATGCTTAGCACGTCGTTTGGTAGAAATCCACGTGCGCGTTCTGCCAAAAGCACCATTTGCATGCACATCTTGTGGTTTTGCAGAAAACTTCATCCGCGTCTACCAAAAGATGCATGTGCATGCTTAAAACGCGTTTTCGCACAAATGCGTGCGCGGGTGCTAAAAAGAGCAGCATCGGCATGCTTAGCACGTCGTTTGGTAGAAATCCACGTGCGCGTTCTGCAAAAAGCACCATTTGCATGCACATCTTGTGGTTTTGCAGAAAACTTCATCCGCGTCTACCAAAAGATGCATGTGCATGCTTAAAACGCGTTTTCGCACAAATGCGTGCGCGGGTACTAAAAAGAGCAGCATCGGCATGCTGAGCACGTCGTTTGGTAGAAATCCACGTGCGCGTTCTGCAAAAAGCACCATTTGCATGCACATATTGTGGTTTTGCAGAAAACTTCATCCGCGTCTACCAAAAATGCATGTGCATGCTTAAAACGCGTTTTCGCACAAATCCGTGCGCGGGTGCTAAAAAGAGCAGCATCGGCATGCTTAGCACGTCGTTTGGTAGAAATCCACGTGCGCGTTCTGCAAAAAGCACCATTTGCATGCACATCTTGTGGTTTTGCAGAAAACTTCATCCGCGTCTACCAAAAGATGCATGTGCATGCTTAAAACGCGTTTTCGCACAAATGCGTGCGCGGGTGCTACAAAGAGCAGCATCGGCATGCTTAGCACGTCGTTTGGTAGAAATCCACGTGCGCGTTCTGCAAAAAGCACCATTTGCATGCACATTTTGTGGTTTTGCAGAAAACTTCATCCGCGTCTACCAAAAGATGCATGTGCATGCTTAAAACGCGTTTTCGCACAAATGCTTGCGCGGGTGCTAAAAAGAGCAGCATCGGCATGCTTAGCACGTCGTTTGGTAGAAATCCACGTGCGCGTTCTGCAAAAAGCACCATTTGCATGCACATCTTGTGGTTTTGCAGAAAACTTCATCCGCGTCTACCAAAAGATGCATGTGCATGCTTAAAACGCGTTTTCGCACAAATACGCGCGCGGGTGCTAAAAAGAGCAGCATTGGCATGCTTAGCACGTCGTTTGGTAGAAATCCACGAGCGCGTTCTGCAAAAAGCACCATTTGCATGCACATCTTGTGGTTTTGCAGAAAACTTCATCCGCGTCTACCAAAAGATGCATGTGCATGCTTAAAACGCGTTTTCGCACAAATGCGTGCGCGGGTGCTAAAAAGAGCAGCATCGGCATGCTTAGCACGTCGTTTGGTAGAAATCCACGTGCGCGTTCTGCCAAAAGCACCATTTGCATGCACATCTTGTGGTTTTGCAGAAAACTTCATCCGCGTCTACCAAAAGATGCATGTGCATGCTTAAAACGCGTTTTCGCACAAATGCGTGCGCGGGTGCTAAAAAGAGCAGCATCGGCATGCTTAGCACGTCGTTTGGTAGAAATCCACGTGCGCGTTCTGCCAAAAGCACCATTTGCATGCACATCTTGTGGTTTTGCAGAAAACTTCATCCGCGTCTACCAAAAGATGCATGTGCTTGCTTAAAACGCGTTTTCGCACAAATGCGTGTGCGGGTGCTAAAAAGAGCAGCATCGGCATGCTTAGCACGTCGTTTGGTAGAAATCCACGTGCGCGTTCTGCAAAAAGCACCATTTGCATGCACATCTTGTGGTTTTGCAGAAAACTTCATCCGCGTCTACCAAAAGATGCATGTGCATGCTTAAAACGCGTTTTCGCACAAATGCGTGCGCGGGTGCTAAAAAGAGCAGCATCGGCATGCTTAGCACGTCGTTTGGTAGAAATCCACGTGCGCGTTCTGCCAAAAGCACCATTTGCATGCACATCTTGTGGTTTTGCAGAAAACTTCATCCGCGTCTACCAAAAGATGCATGTGCGTGCTTAAAACGCGTTTTCGCACAAATCCGTGCGCGGGTGCTAAAAAGAGCAGCATCGGCATGCTTAGCACGTCGTTTGGTAGAAATCCACGTGCGCGTTCTGCCAAAAGCACCATTTGCATGCACATGTGGTTTTGCAGAAAACTTCATCCGCGTCTACCAAAAGATGCATATGCATGCTTAAAACGCGTTTTCGCACAAATGCGTGCGCGGGTGCTAAAAAGAGCAGCATCGGCATGCTTAGCACGTCGTTTGGTAGAAATCCACGTGCGCGTTCTGCAAAAAGCACCATTTGCATGCACATATTGTGGTTTTGCAGAAAACTTCATCCGCGTCTACCAAAAGATGCATGTGCATGCTTAAAACGCGTTTTCGCACAAATGCGTGCGCGGGTGCTAAAAAGAGCAGCATCGGCATGCTTAGCACGTCGTTTGGTAGAAATCCACGTGCGCGTTCTGCCAAAAGCTCCATTTGCATGCACATCTTGTGGTTTTGCAGAAAACTTCATCCGCGTCTACCAAAAGATGCATGTGCATGCTTAAGACGCGTTTTCGCACAAATGCGTGCGCGGGTGCTAAAAAGAGCAGCATCGGCATGCTTAGCACGTCGTTTGGTAGAAATCCACGTGCGCGTTCTGCAAAAAGCACCATTTGCATGCACATCTTGTGGTTTTGCAGAAAACTTCATTCGCGTCTACCAAAAGATGCATGTGCATGCTTAAAACGCGTTTTCGCACAAATCCGTGCGCGGGTGCTAAAAAGAGCAGCATCGGCATGCTTAGCACGTCGTTTGGTAGAAATCCACGTGCGCGTTCTGCAAAAAGCACCATTTGCATGCACATCTTGTGGTTTTGCAGAAAACTTCATCCGCGTCTACCAAAAGATGCATGTGCATGCTTAAAACGCGTTTTCGCACAAATGCGTGCGCGGGTGCTAAAAAGAGCAGCATCGGCATGCTTAGCACGTCGTTTGGTAGAAATCCACGTGCGCGTTCTGCCAAAAGCACCATTTGCATGCACATCTTGTGGTTTTGCAGAAAACTTCATCCGCGTCTACCAAAAGATGCATGTGCATGCTTAAAACGCGTTTTCGCACAAATCCGTGCGCGGGTGCTAAAAAGAGCAGCATCGGCATGCTTAGCACGTCGTTTGGTAGAAATCCACGTGCGCGTTCTGCAAAAAGCACCATTTGCATGCACATCTTGTGGTTTTGCAGAAAACTTCATCCGCGTCTACCAAAAGATGCATGTGCATGCTTAAAACGCGTTTTCGCACAAATGCGTGCGCGGGTGCTAAAAATAGCAGCATCGGCATGCTTAGCACGTCGTTTGGTAGAAATCCACGTGCGCGTTTTGCAAAAAGCACCATTTGCATGCACATCTTGTGGTTTTGCAGAAAACTTCATCCGCGTCTACCAAAAGATGCATGTGCATGCTTAAAACGCGTTTTTGCACAAATGTGTGCGCGGGTGCTAAAAAGAGCAGCATCGGCATGCTTAGCACGTCGTTTGGTAGAAATCCACGTGCGCGTTCTGCCAAAAGCACCATTTGCATGCACATCTTGTGGTTTTGCAGAAAACTTCATCCGCGTCTACCAAAAGATGCATGTGCATGCTTAAAACGCGTTTTCGCACAAATCCGTGCGCGGGTGCTAAAAAGAGCAGCATCGGCATGCTTAGCACGTCGTTTGGTAGAAATCCACGTGCGCGTTCTGCAAAAAGCAGCATTTGCATGCACATCTTGTGGTTTTGCAGAAAACTTCATCCGCGTCTACCAAAAGATGCATGTGCATGCTTAAAACGCGTTTTCGCACAAATACGTGCGCGGGTGCTAAAAAGAGCAGCATCGGCATGCTTAGCACGTCGTTTGGTAGAAATCCACGAGCGCGTTCTGCAAAAAGCACCATTTGCATGCACATCTTGTGGTTTTGCAGAAAACTTCATCCGCGTCTACCAAAAGATGCATGTGCATGCTTAAAACGCGTTTTCGCACAAATGCGTGCGCGGGTGCTAAAAAGAGCAGCATCGGCATGCTTAGCACGTCGTTTGGTAGAAATCCACGTGCGCGTTCTGCCATAAGCACCATTTGCATGCACATCTTGTGGTTTTGCAGAAAACTTCATCCGCGTCTACCAAAAGATGCATGTGCATGCTTAAAACGCGTTTTCGCACAAATCCGTGCGCGGGTGCTAAAAAGAGCAGCATCGGCATGCTTAGCACGTCGTTTGGTAGAAATCCACGTGCGCGTTCTGCAAAAAGCACCATTTGCATGCACATCTTGTGGTTTTGCAGAAAACTTCATCCGCGTCTACCAAAAGATGCATGTGCATGCTTAAAACGCGTTTTCGCACAAATGCGTGCGCGGGTGCTAAAAAGAGCAGCACCGGCATGCTTAGCAAGTTGTTTGGTAGAAATCCACGAGCGCGTTCTGCAAAAAGAACCATTTGCATGCACATCTTGTGGTTTTGCAGAAAACTTCATCCGCGTCTACCAAAAGATGCATGTGCATGCTTAAAACGCGTTTTCGCACAAATGCGTGCGCGGGTGCTAAAAAGAGCAGCATCGGCATGCTTAGCACGTCGTTTGGTAGAAATCCACGTGCGCGTTCTGCCAAAAGCACCATTTGCATGCACATCTTGTGGTTTTGCAGAAAACTTCATCCGCGTCTACCAAAAGATGCATGTGCATGCTTAAAACGCGTTTTCGCACAAATGCGTGCGCGGGTGCTAAAAAGAGCAGCATCGGCATGCTTAGCACGTCGTTTGGTAGAAATCCACGTGCGCGTTCTGCCAAAAGCACCATTTGCATGCACATGTTGTGGTTTTGCAGAAAACTTCATCCGCGTCTACCAAAAGATGCATGTGCATGCTTAAAACGCGTTTTCGCACAAATCCGTGCGCGGGTGCTAAAAAGAGCAGCATCGGCATGCTTAGCACGTCGTTTGGTAGAAATCCACGTGCGCGTTCTGCAAAAAGCACCATTTGCATGCACATCTTGTGGTTTTGCAGAAAACTTCATCCGCGTCTACCAAAAGATGCATGTGCATGCTTAAAACGCGTTTTCGCACAAATGCGTGCGCGGGTGCTAAAAAGAGCAGCATCGGCATGCTTAGCACGTCGTTTGGTAGAAATCCACGAGCGCGTTCTGCAAAAAGCAACATTTGCATGCACATCTTGTGGTTTTGCAGAAAACTTCATCCGCGTCTACCAAAAGATGCATGTGCATGCTCAAAACGCGTTTTCGCACAAATGCGTGCGCGGGTGCTAAAAAGAGCAGCATCGGCATGCTTAGCACGTCGTTTGGTAGAAATCCACGTGCGCGTTCTGCCAAAAGCACCATTTGCATGCACATCTTGTGGTTTTGCAGAAAACTTCATCCGCGTCTACCAAAAGATGCATGTGCATGCTTAAAACGCGTTTTCGCACAAATGCGTGCGCGGGTGCTAAAAAGAGCAGCATCGGCATGCTTAGCACGTCGTTTGGTAGAAATCCACGTGCGCGTTCTGCCAAAAGCACCATTTGCATGCACATCTTGTGGTTTTGCAGAAAACTTCATCCGCGTCTACCAAAAGATGCATGTGCATGCTTAAGACGCGTTTTCGCACAAATGCGTGCGCGGGTGCTAAAAAGAGCAGCATCGGCATGCTTAGCACGTCGTTTGGTAGAAATCCACGTGCGCGTTCTGCAAAAAGCACCATTTGCATGCACATCTTGTGGTTTTGCAGAAAACTTCATCCGCGTCTACCAAAAGATGCATGTGCATGCTCAAAACGCGTTTTCGCACAAATGCGTGCGCGGGTGCTAAAAAGAGCAGCATCGGCATGCTTAGCACGTCGTTTGGTAGAAATCCACGTGCGCGTTCTGCCAAAAGCACCATTTGCATGCACATCTTGTGGTTTTGCAGAAAACTTCATCCGCGTCTACCAAAAGATGCATGTGCATGCTTAAAACGCGTTTTCGCACAAATGCGTGCGCGGGTGCTAAAAAGAGCAGCATCGGCATGCTTAGCACGTCGTTTGGTAGAAATCCACGTGCGCGTTCTGCCAAAAGCACCATTTGCATGCACATCTTGTGGTTTTGCAGAAAACTTCATCCGCGTCTACCAAAAGATGCATGTGCATGCTTAAAACGCGTTTTCGCACAAATGCGTGCGCGGGTGCTAAAAAGAGCAGCATCGGCATGCTTAGCACGTCGTTTGGTAGAAATCCACGTGCGCGTTCTGCCAAAAGCACCATTTGCATGCACATGTTGTGGTTTTGCAGAAAACTTCATCCGCGTCTACCAAAAGATGCATGTGCATGCTTAAAACGCGTTTTCGCACAAATCCGTGCGCGGGTGCTAAAAAGAGCAGCATCGGCATGCTTAGCACGTCGTTTGGTAGAAATCCACGTGCGCGTTCTGCAAAAAGCACCATTTGCATGCACATCTTGTGGTTTTGCAGAAAACTTCATCCGCGTCTACCAAAAGATGCATGTGCATGCTTAAAACGCGTTTTCGCACAAATGCGTGCGCGGGTGCTAAAAAGAGCAGCATCGGCATGCTTAGCACGTCGTTTGGTAGAAATCCACGAGCGCGTTCTGCAAAAAGCAACATTTGCATGCACATCTTGTGGTTTTGCAGAAAACTTCATCCGCGTCTACCAAAAGATGCATGTGCATGCTCAAAACGCGTTTTCGCACAAATGCGTGCGCGGGTGCTAAAAAGAGCAGCATCGGCATGCTTAGCACGTCGTTTGGTAGAAATCCACGTGCGCGTTCTGCCAAAAGCACCATTTGCATGCACATCTTGTGGTTTTGCAGAAAACTTCATCCGCGTCTACCAAAAGATGCATGTGCATGCTTAAAACGCGTTTTCGCACAAATGCGTGCGCGGGTGCTAAAAAGAGCAGCATCGGCATGCTTAGCACGTCGTTTGGTAGAAATCCACGTGCGCGTTCTGCCAAAAGCACCATTTGCATGCACATCTTGTGGTTTTGCAGAAAACTTCATCCGCGTCTACCAAAAGATGCATGTGCATGCTTAAGACGCGTTTTCGCACAAATGCGTGCGCGGGTGCTAAAAAGAGCAGCATCGGCATGCTTAGCACGTCGTTTGGTAGAAATCCACGTGCGCGTTCTGCAAAAAGCACCATTTGCATGCACATCTTGTGGTTTTGCAGAAAACTTCATCCGCGTCTACCAAAAGATGCATGTGCATGCTCAAAACGCGTTTTCGCACAAATGCGTGCGCGGGTGCTAAAAAGAGCAGCATCGGCATGCTTAGCACGTCGTTTGGTAGAAATCCACGTGCGCGTTCTGCCAAAAGCACCATTTGCATGCACATCTTGTGGTTTTGCAGAAAACTTCATCCGCGTCTACCAAAAGATGCATATGCATGCTTAAAACGCGTTTTCGCACAAATGCGTGCGCGGGTGCTAAAAAGAGCAGCATCGGCATGCTTAGCACGTCGTTTGGTAGAAATCCACGTGCGCGTTCTGCAAAAAGCACCATTTGCATGCACATCTTGTGGTTTTGCAGAAAACTTCATCCGCGTCTACCAAAAGATGCATGTGCATGCTTAAAACGCGTTTTCGCACAAATGCGTGCGCGGGTGCTAAAAAGAGCAGCATCGGCATGCTTAGCACGTCGTTTGGTAGAAATCCACGTGCGCGTTCTGCCAAAAGCACCATTTGCATGCACATCTTGTGGTTTTGCAGAAAACTTCATCCGCGTCTACCAAAAGATGCATGTGCTTGCTTAAAACGCGTTTTCGCACAAATGCGTGCGCGGGTGCTAAAAAGAGCAGCATCGGCATGCTTAGCACGTCGTTTGGTAGAAATCCACGTGCGCGTTCTGCCAAAAGCACCATTTGCATGCACATCTTGTGGTTTTGCAGAAAACTTCATCCGCGTCTACCAAAAGATGCATGTGCATGCTTAAAACGCGTTTTCGCACAAATCCGTGCGCGGGTGCTAAAAAGAGCAGCATCGGCATGCTTAGCACGTCGTTTGGTAGAAATCCACGAGCGCGTTCTGCAAAAAGCACCATTTGCATGCACATCTTGTGGTTTTGCAGAAAACTTCATCCGCGTCTACCAAAAGATGCATGTGCATGCTTAAAACGCGTTTTCGCACAAATGCGTGCGCGGGTGCTAAAAAGAGCAGCATCGGCATGCTTAGCACGTCGTTTGGTAGAAATCCACGTGCGCGTTCTGCCATAAGCACCATTTGCATGCACATCTTGTGGTTTTGCAGAAAACTTCATCCGCGTCTACCAAAAGATGCATGTGCATGCTTAAAACGCGTTTTCGCACAAATCCGTGCGCGGGTGCTAAAAAGAGCAGCATCGGCATGCTTAGCACGTCGTTTGGTAGAAATCCACGTGCGCGTTCTGCAAAAAGCACCATTTGCATGCACATCTTGTGGTTTTGCAGAAAACTTCATCCGCGTCTACCAAAAGATGCATGTGCATGCTTAAAACGCGTTTTCGCACAAATGCGTGCGCGGGTGCTAAAAAGAGCAGCACCGGCATGCTTAGCACGTTGTTTGGTAGAAATCCACGAGCGCGTTCTGCAAAAAGAACCATTTGCATGCACATCTTGTGGTTTTGCAGAAAACTTCATCCGCGTCTACCAAAAGATGCATGTGCATGCTTAAAACGCGTTTTCGCACAAATGCGTGCGCGGGTGCTAAAAAGAGCAGCATCGGCATGCTTAGCACGTCGTTTGGTAGAAATCCACGTGCGCGTTCTGCCAAAAGCACCATTTGCATGCACATCTTGTGGTTTTGCAGAAAACTTCATCCGCGTCTACCAAAAGATGCATGTGCATGCTTAAAACGCGTTTTCGCACAAATGCGTGCGCGGGTGCTAAAAAGAGCAGCATCGGCATGCTTAGCACGTCGTTTGGTAGAAATCCACGTGCGCGTTCTGCCAAAAGCACCATTTGCATGCACATGTTGTGGTTTTGCAGAAAACTTCATCCGCGTCTACCAAAAGATGCATGTGCATGCTTAAAACGCGTTTTCGCACAAATCCGTGCGCGGGTGCTAAAAAGAGCAGCATCGGCATGCTTAGCACGTCGTTTGGTAGAAATCCACGTGCGCGTTCTGCAAAAAGCACCATTTGCATGCACATCTTGTGGTTTTGCAGAAAACTTCATCCGCGTCTACCAAAAGATGCATGTGCATGCTTAAAACGCGTTTTCGCACAAATGCGTGCGCGGGTGCTAAAAAGAGCAGCATCGGCATGCTTAGCACGTCGTTTGGTAGAAATCCACGAGCGCGTTCTGCAAAAAGCAACATTTGCATGCACATCTTGTGGTTTTGCAGAAAACTTCATCCGCGTCTACCAAAAGATGCATGTGCATGCTCAAAACGCGTTTTCGCACAAATGCGTGCGCGGGTGCTAAAAAGAGCAGCATCGGCATGCTTAGCACGTCGTTTGGTAGAAATCCACGTGCGCGTTCTGCCAAAAGCATTATTTGCATGCACATCTTGTGGTTTTGCAGAAAACTTCATCCGCGTCTACCAAAAGATGCATGTGCATGCTTAAAACGCGTTTTCGCACAAATGCGTGCGCGGGTGCTAAAAAGAGCAGCATCGGCATGCTTAGCACGTCGTTTGGTAGAAATCCACGTGCGCGTTCTGCCAAAAGCACCATTTGCATGCACATCTTGTGGTTTTGCAGAAAACTTCATCCGCGTCTACCAAAAGATGCATGTGCATGCTTAAGACGCGTTTTCGCACAAATGCGTGCGCGGGTGCTAAAAAGAGCAGCATCGGCATGCTTAGCACGTCGTTTGGTAGAAATCCACGTGCGCGTTCTGCAAAAAGCACCATTTGCATGCACATCTTGTGGTTTTGCAGAAAACTTCATCCGCGTCTACCAAAAGATGCATGTGCATGCTCAAAACGCGTTTTCGCACAAATGCGTGCGCGGGTGCTAAAAAGAGCAGCATCGGCATGCTTAGCACGTCGTTTGGTAGAAATCCACGTGCGCGTTCTGCCAAAAGCACCATTTGCATGCACATCTTGTGGTTTTGCAGAAAACTTCATCCGCGTCTACCAAAAGATGCATATGCATGCTTAAAACGCGTTTTCGCACAAATGCGTGCGCGGGTGCTAAAAAGAGCAGCATCGGCATGCTTAGCACGTCGTTTGGTAGAAATCCACGTGCGCGTTCTGCAAAAAGCACCATTTGCATGCACATCTTGTGGTTTTGCAGAAAACTTCATCCGCGTCTACCAAAAGATGCATGTGCATGCTTAAAACGCGTTTTCGCACAAATGCGTGCGCGGGTGCTAAAAAGAGCAGCATCGGCATGCTTAGCACGTCGTTTGGTAGAAATCCACGTGCGCGTTCTGCCAAAAGCACCATTTGCATGCACATCTTGTGGTTTTGCAGAAAACTTCATCCGCGTCTACCAAAAGATGCATGTGCTTGCTTAAAACGCGTTTTCGCACAAATGCGTGCGCGGGTGCTAAAAAGAGCAGCATCGGCATGCTTAGCACGTCGTTTGGTAGAAATCCACGTGCGCGTTCTGCCAAAAGCACCATTTGCATGCACATCTTGTGGTTTTGCAGAAAACTTCATCCGCGTCTACCAAAAGATGCATGTGCATGCTTAAAACGCGTTTTCGCACAAATCCGTGCGCGGGTGCTAAAAAGAGCAGCATCGGCATGCTTAGCACGTCGTTTGGTAGAAATCCACGAGCGCGTTCTGCAAAAAGCACCATTTGCATGCACATCTTGTGGTTTTGCAGAAAACTTCATCCGCGTCTACCAAAAGATGCATGTGCATGCTTAAAACGCGTTTTCGCACAAATGCGTGCGCGGGTGCTAAAAAGAGCAGCATCGGCATGCTTAGCACGTCGTTTGGTAGAAATCCACGTGCGCGTTCTGCCAAAAGCACCATTTGCATGCACATGTTGTGGTTTTGCAGAAAACTTCATCCGCGTCTACCAAAAGATGCATGTGCATGCTTAAAACGCGTTTTCGCACAAATCCGTGCGCGGGTGCTAAAAAGAGCAGCATCGGCATGCTTAGCACGTCGTTTGGTAGAAATCCACGTGCGCGTTCTGCAAAAAGCACCATTTGCATGCACATCTTGTGGTTTTGCAGAAAACTTCATCCGCGTCTACCAAAAGATGCATGTGCATGCTTAAAACGCGTTTTCGCACAAATGCGTGCGCGGGTGCTAAAAAGAGCAGCATCGGCATGCTTAGCACGTCGTTTGGTAGAAATCCACGAGCGCGTTCTGCAAAAAGCACCATTTGCATGCACATCTTGTGGTTTTGCAGAAAACTTCATCCGCGTCTACCAAAAGATGCATGTGCATGCTCAAAACGCGTTTTCGCACAAATGCGTGCGCGGGTGCTAAAAAGAGCAGCATCGGCATGCTTAGCACGTCGTTTGGTAGAAATCCACGTGCGCGTTCTGCCAAAAGCACCATTTGCATGCAAATCTTGTGGTTTTGCAGAAAACTTCATCCGCGTCTACCAAAAGATGCATATGC